>NW_025751797.1:0-14265 GCF_021184085.1 Oncorhynchus gorbuscha | reverse complement strand
GTGCTTCCGGTTTGGAGCGAGTGGTCGCATCGGCGCTTCGCTCCCGCAGGTAGTATAACTTTTTACATTTAATTATATTTCATTATAGCACAACGGTTTGATTTGTCTAATCTTAGCAATTTCTTCTCAGCTAGCTACATAGCCGTCTTTGTATCAAAGATAATTGCGTAACTATCGTATTTCGCCGTCCTAACGTAGTCTTCACTAGCCAGCTAGCTAACGTCCACTGATTAGCTGCACTGGGAAAACTATTACACTCAACTGAACGACTTGATCAGTGTAGTGTTAGCTAGCTACATAGCTGTCTTTGCTGTCTTCGTATCTTCGTTCCAAGATAATTGTGTTGTTTAGGTTTAGAGTGTGTAGTCTTAGAGTGATTATCTTAATTTACCGAGGTTAGCTAGCCAGCTATTTGTCGTCCTTAACGTAGGAGACTGCTAGCTAGCCAACAGCTAGCCAACGCTAGCCAACGTCTTCTGAATAGAACTCAACAACCCGGTCGCATTCACAGGTAGTATCACATTTTCATTTCATTTCATTACAGTACAACGGTTTGATTTGTTTGATCGTAGCTAGCTACATAGCTAGCTACATAGCCGTCTTTGTATCAAAGATAATTGTGTAGCCTAGAGCGATTTTCTAGGTTAGCTAGCCAGCTATTGTCGTTCTTTTAACGCAACGTAACGTAAACAACACTACTAGCTAGCCAGCTAGCCCCCGAATAGCAGCACTGTAGAAACTATTACACTCAACGGAACGACTTGATTAGTGTAGTGTCAACAACGCACCCACTGCCAGCTAGCCTACTTCAGCAGTACTGTATCATTTTAATCATTTTAGTCAATAAGATTCTTGCTACGTAGTATAACTTTCTGAACATTCGAGACGTGTAGTCCACTTGTCATTCCAATCTCCTTTGCATTAGCGTAGCCTCTTCTGTAGCCTGTTAACTATGTGTCTGTTTATCCCTGTTCTCTCCTCTCTGCACAGACCATACAAACGCTCCACACCGCGTGGCTGCGGCCACCCTAATCTGGTGGTCCCAGCGCGCACGACCCACGTGGAGTTCCAGGTCTCCGGTAGCCTCTGGAATTGCCGATCTGCGGTCAACAAGGCAGAGTTCATCTCAGCCTATGCCTCCCTCCAGTCCCTCGACTTCTTGGCACTAACGGAAACATGGATCACCACAGACAACACTGCTACTCCTACTGCTCTCTCTTCGTCCGCCCACGTGTTCTCGCACACCCAGAGAGCTTCTGGTCAGCGGGGTGGTGGCACCGGGATCCTCATCTCTCCCAAGTGGTCATTCTCTCTTTCTCCCCTTACCCATCTGTCTATCGCCTCCTTTGAATTCCATGCTGTCACAGTTACCAGCCCTTTCAAGCTTAACATCCTTATCATTTATCGCCCTCCAGGTTCCCTCTGAGAGTTCATCAATGAGCTTGATGCCTTGATAAGCTCCTTTCCTGAGGACGGCTCACCTCTCACAGTTCTGGGCGACTTTAACCTCCCCACGTCTACCTTTGACTCATTCCTCTCTGCCTCCTTCTTTCCACTCCTCTCCTCTTTTGACCTCACCCTCTCACCTTCCCCCCCTACTCACAAGGCAGGCAATACGCTCGACCTCATCTTTACTAGATGCTGTTCTTCCACTAACCTCATTGCAACTCCCCTCCAAGTCTCCGACCACTACCTTGTATCCTTTTCCCTCTCACTCTCATCCAACACCTCCCACACTGCCCCTACTCGGATGGTATCGCGCCGTCCCAACCTTCGCTCTCTCCCCCGCTACTCTCTCCTCTTCCATCCTATCATCTCTTCCCTCCGCTCAAACCTTCTCCAACCTATCTCCTGATTCTGCCTCCTCAACCCTCCTCTCCTCCCTCTCTGCATCCTTTGACTCTCTATGTCCCCTATCCTCCAGGCCGGCTCGGTCCTCCCTCCCGCTCCGTGGCTCGATGACTCATTGCGAGCTCACAGAACAGGGCTCCGGGCAGCCGAGCGGAAATGGAGGAAAACTCGCCTCCCTGCGGACCTGGCATCCTTTCACTCCCTCCTCTCTACATTTTCCTCCTCTGTCTCTGCTGCTAAAGCCACTTTCTACCACGCTAAATTCCAAGCATCTGCCTCTAACCCTAGGAAGCTCTTTGCCACCTTCTCCTCCCTCCTGAATCCTCCTCCCCCCTCCTCCCTCTCTGCAGACGACTTCGTCAACCATTTTGAAAAGAAGGTCGACGACATCCGATCCTCGTTTGCTAAGTCAAACGACACCGCTGGTTCTGCTCACACTGCACTACCCTGTGCTCTGACCTCTGTCTCCCCTCTCTCTCCAGATGAAATCTCGCGTCTTGTGACGGCCGGCCGCCCAACAACCTGCCCGCTTGACCCTATCCCCTCCCCTCTTCTCCAGACCATTTCCGGAGACCTTCTCCCTTACCTCACCTCGCTCATCAACTCATCACTGACCGCTGGCTATGTCCCTTCCGTCTTCAAGAGAGCGAGAGTTGCACCCCTTCTGAAAAAACCTACACTCGATCCCTCCGATGTCAACAATTACAGACCAGTATCCCTTCTTTCTTTTCTCTCCAAAACTCTTGAACGTGCCGTCCTTGGCCAGCTCTCCCTCTATCTCTCTCTGAATGACCTTCTTGATCCAAATCAGTCAGGTTTCAAGACTAGTCATTCAACTGAGACTGCTCTCCTCTGTATCACGGAGGCGCTCCGCACTGCTAAAGATAACTCACTCTCCTCTGCTCATCCTTCTAGATCTATCGGCTGCCTTCGATACTGTGAACCATCAGATCCTCCTCTCCACCCTCTCCGAGTTGGGCATCTCCGGCGCGGCCCACGCTTGGATTGCGTCCTACCTGACAGGTCGCTCCTACCAGGTGGCGTGGCGAGAATCTGTCTCCTCACCACGCGCTCTCACCACTGGTGTCCCCCAGGGCTCTGTTCTAGGCCCTCTCCTATTCTCGCTATACACCAAGTCACTTGGCTCTGTCATAACCTCACATGGTCTCTCCTATCATTGCTATGCAGACAACACACAACTAATCTTCTCCTTTCCCCCTTCTGATGACCAGCTGGCAAATCGCATCTCTGCATGTCTGGCAGACATATCAGTGTGGATGACGGATCACCACCTCAAGCTGAACCTCGGCAAGACGGAGCTGCTCTTCCTCCCGGGAAGGACTGCCCGTTCCATGATCTCGCCATCACGGTTGACAACTCCATTGTGTCCTCCTCCCAGAGCGCTAAGAACCTTGGCGTGATCCTGGACAACACCCTGTCGTTCTCAACCAACATCAAGGCGGTGGCCCGTTCCTGTAGGTTCATGCTCTACAACATCCGCAGAGTACGACCCTGCCTCACACAGGAAGCGGCGCAGGTCCTAATCCAGGCACTTGTCATCTCCCGTCTGGATTACTGCAACTCGCTGTTGGCTGGGCTCCCTGCCTGTGCCATTAAACCCCTTCAACTCATCCAGAACGCCGCAGCCCGTCTGGTGTTCAACCTTCCCAAGTTCTCTCACGTCACCCCGCTCCTCCGTTCTCTCCACTGGCTTCCAGTTGAAGTTCGCATCCGCTACAAGACCATGGTGCTTGCCTACGGAGCTGTGAGGGGAACGGCACCTCAGTACCTCCAGGCTCTGATCAGGCCCTACACCCAAACAAGGGCACTGCGTTCATCCACCTCTGGCCTGCTCGCCTCCCTACCACTGAGGAAGTACAGCTCCCGCTCAGCCCAGTCAAAACTGTTCGCTGCTCTGGCCCCCCAATGGTGGAACAAACTCCCTCACGACGCCAGGACAGCGGAGTCAATCACCACCTTCCGGAGACACCTGAAACCCCACCTCTTTAAGGAATACCTAGGATAGGATAAGTATTCCCTCTCCCCCCCCTTTAAGATTTAGATGCACTATTGTAAAGTGACTGTTCCACTGGATGTCATAAGGTGAATGCACCAATTTGTAAGTCGCTCTGGATAAGAGCGTCTGCTAAATGACTTAAATGTAATGATGTAAATGTAAATTAAAGTTTCACAAATATATGCATTATTCTCCATTAAAAATAACTGTTCTAATTATCACCCCACTGTGCTCTAATCTACGGTATACCAGGCTCAAAGCAAACATTGTATTCCTTTGAATGAAGGCATCAGGTATCACTCTTCCATTTTTTAAGCATGCATTCTGTGTCAGAGGAAAATAGCCACTGGCATGAAATGCATTGTAACAGGTTATAATCAGTCCTACGCCCAGTCACACAGACTGGAGAAAAAGTGGGTGACTGTGTGTCTACAGCAGCTCCAGCTTTTGATGGCCACTCAAACAGGCTTGAGGTTTGATGCTTGATGCAAAATATTGAAGAGGTTTGTTGTTATTTGACCAATAGTATTGTTATGATCCTCTTCTTACCACCTCATAACATTCCAGTTTGTGTTAGGGTTAGTGCAGGTTTCTAAGGTGAGTCACAGAGGCAGACTGCTGAAAATAACTCGGACAACTGCTCTTTCTTGGACCTTAAAAGGCACTAATGTGGGCGTGTTCCTTTGA
The DNA here is from genome assembly GCF_021184085.1 of Oncorhynchus gorbuscha. Taxonomy (NCBI): domain Eukaryota; kingdom Metazoa; phylum Chordata; class Actinopteri; order Salmoniformes; family Salmonidae; genus Oncorhynchus; species Oncorhynchus gorbuscha. The sequence goes on along the minus strand of NW_025751797.1, from coordinate 9,710 downwards.
GCCAAGAAATGTTGTGATAGCTGTTTGTCCACATTGTAAATGGAATGCTAAATGTTAGGATTAGCTCTATTGATTCTGACTCATTTTGGTAGAATGCCTGATTGAGTGAAATGGGGTCGTTTTTCAATTGGCGCCTCAGAATATAATATTCCCAACATAGAGTAGGTAAACAAAGGCTTTTATGAGCCACTAGTGGAAATGATAGATCATTTTACAACATTGACCTTTCAATAAGAGAATGTGCATTGGTTGTTTACTTTCATACAGACAATAGGTGTCTGCAGACACTGTAATGTAATGATACAGGAAGGCATTAGCTTGTCAAAGCCAAGTAATTATGATTGCATCACAAAATCCATCCACAGGTGGGAAAGGGGATACCTAGTCAGTTGCACAACTGAATGCATTCAACCAAAATGTGTCTTTCGAATTTAACCCAAACCTTCTGAATCAGAGAGATGTGGGGGCTGCCTTAGTCGACATCATCGGCACCAAGGGAGCATTTGTTGTTGGGGGTTAACTGCTTGCTCAAGTGCAGAACGGCAGATTTTTCCACCTTGCTGACTTGGGGATTCGAACCAGCGACGTTTCAGCTACCTGTTGTCTGTGTGATTGCAACATGGCTTTACATAGATAACCTATGGGTTTCGAGAGACAATGGAATGACTGCTAGGCTGAGAGGGAATTGGAGCAAACAGTGCAAGTATGACTGGAATCGTGGCAACTTTGCTTTGCTCTGGGCATCTTAATGACATTCCTCCTGCCTCAACACCTCCGGCATGCTTGTAAACATTGTTCTGTGGACTTTTTCAAAACCGTTAGCATGTTAACTCATCAGTTTTTATTATACCTAGCAAACGTTCCCAGAACATTAGCTAAGATTCCCATTAAGTTCTAGTTTTTATCTAACATTAGGATGATAACCTTCAGAGATGTTTTAATTTTTTTATATGTATTTATTTTTTAACCCTTTTTCTCCCCAATTTCGTGAAATCCAATTGCGATCCAATTACGATCTTGTCTCATCACTGCAACACCCCAACAGGCTTGGGAGAGGCGATGGTCGAGTCATGCGTCATTCGAAAAACATGACCGGCCAAACTGCGCTTCTTAACACCCGTCCGCTTAACCTGGAAGCCAGCTGCACCAATATGTCAGAGGGAACACCATTCAAATAACAATCAAAGTCAGCCACCACCATGCTGTGGTGGATGTTTTTCAGCTGAAGTGACTGGGAGACTAGTCAGGATCCCACATGCCTTTTGAAAATTGCTGTGCAGTGACGCTCCCCATCCAACCTGACAGAGCTTGAGAGGATCTTCATAAAAGAATGGGGCAAACTCCCCAAATACAGGTGTGCCAAGCTTGTAGCATCATACCCAAGAAGATCCAAGGCTGTAATCACTGCCAAAGGTGCTTCAATAAAGTCCTGAGTAAATGTGATATTTCAGTTAACATTTTTAATACATTTACATTTTAAATGTAAAATGTCTCAAAACCTGTTTTTGGTTTGTCGTTATGAGGCGTTGTGTGTAGATTGATGAGGGAAAAAACTATTTGATACATTTTAGAATAAGGCTGTAATGAAGAAAATGTGGAAAAAGTCATGGATGAATACTTTCTGAATGCACTGTAGATAAACCCTGGATTGCTGATACCATGTACAGTGGCTTGCGAAATTATTCACTCCCTTGGCATTTTTCCTATTTTGTTGCCTTACAACCTGGAATTCAAATAGATTTTGGGGGGGGTTGTATCATTTGATTTACACAACACTTTGAAGATGCAAAATATTTTTTATTGTGAAACAAACAAGACAAAACAGAAAACCTGAGCATGCGTAACTATTCACCTCCCCCAAGGTCAATACTTTGTAGAGCCACCTTTTGCAGCAATTACAGCTGCAAGTGTCTTTGGGTATGTCTCTGCAAGCTTGGTACATCTAGTCACTGGAACTTTTACCTATTCTTCAAGGCAAAACTGCTCCAGCTCCTTTAAGTTGGATGGTGTATAGCAATCTTTAAGTCATACCACAGATTCTCAATTGGAGTGAGGTCTGGGCTTTGACTAGGCCATAAATGTTTCCCCTAAAACCACTCGAGTGTTGCTTTAGCAGTATGCTTAGGGTCATTGTCCTGCTGGCAGGTGAACCTCCGTCCCAGTCTCAAATCTCTGGAAGACTGAAACAGGCCATCCATCATTCCTTAAATTCTGACCAGTTTCCCAGTCCCTGCCGATTAAAAACATTCCCACAGCATGATGCTGCCATCACCATGCTTCACTGTGGGGATGGTATTCTCGGGGTGATGAGAGTAGTTGGGTTTGCACCAGACATAGTGTTTTCCTTGATGGCCAAAAAGCTCAATTTAGTGTCATCCGATCAGAGTACATTCTTACATATGTTTGGGGTGTCTCCCACATGCCTTTTGGCGAACACCAAACGTCTTTGCTTCTTTTATTCTTTCAAAATTGGCTTTTTTCTGGTCACTCTTCCGTAAAGCCCAGCTCTTTGGAGTGTACGGCTTAAAGTGGTCCTATGGACAGATACTCCAATCTCCGCTGCAGAGCTTTGCAGCTCCTTCAGGGTTATCTTTGGTCTTTTTGTTGCCTCTCTGGTTAATGCCCTCCTTGCCTGGTCTGTGAGTTTTGGTGGGCGGCCCTCTCTTGGCAGGTTTGTTGTGGTGTCATATTCTTTCCATTATTAATAATGGATTTAATGGTGCTCCATGGGGTGTTCAACGTATCTGATATTTTTTTTATAACCCAACCCTGATCTGTACTTCTCCACAACTTTGTCCCGACCTGTTTGGAGAACTCCTTGGTCTTCATGGTGCCACTTGCTTGGTGGTGCCCCTTGCTTAGTGGTATTGCAGACTCTGGGGCCTTTCAGAACAGGTGTAAATATATTGAGATCATGTGACATTTAGATTGCGCACAGGTGGACTTTATTTAACTAATAATTGGTTGTGCCAGATCTTATTTCGGGGCTTCATAGCAAAGGGGGTGAATACATATGCACGCACCACTTTTCCATAAAATATTTTCCGTAAAGTTATTTTTTTCATTTCACTTCACCAATTTGGACTATTTTGTGTATGTCCATGACATGAACTCCAAATAAAAATACATTTAAATTACAGGCTGTAATGCTACAAAATGGGAAAAATTCCAAGGGGGATGAATGCTTTTGAAAGGCACTGTATTGGCTATTGAGGGCTTTGAAGCCCCTGGTCGGCTATATTGCCACTCCCCAGTAGGATACGTTCTCCATAGGAATTAATGGAATTCTAGTGTCACGCCCTAACCATAGAGAGCCCTCTGGGTTCTCCATGGTATATAGGTCAGAGTGTGACTAAGGGGTTTCTAGCATTTGTATTTCTATGTTGGTGGTTTGTATGGTTCCCAATTAGAGGCAGCTGGTAATCGTTACCTCTAATTGGGGTTCATAGTTAGGTAGCCCTTTTTCCCCATCTGCGTTTGTTGGATATTGTTTTGTGTGAGTGCATTCAGCACCACGTAGTTCACGTTTTGTTGTTTGTTTATTGTTTTTTGTTTAAGTTGCACTTTAAATAAAGATGTGGAACTCAACTCACGCTTCGTCTTGGTCCGTCCTTTATGACAATCATGACATCTAGAGTATTTCAATTAAATGTTTCAAGGACAAAACTACATGTACTTTTTGTTGTTGTACTGGATACAGTGACATTAGTAATCTCATTAATAAATGAATTGATCGATCCATAACGGATTACTCTATAGAGTTTCGCACTCTTGCTGCCTCCAGTGACTGGAACGAGCCGGCGTTGCTCGCTCGTTTTCTGGAGGGACTCCACGCTGAGGTTAAAGATGAGATTCTCTCCCGGGAGGTTCCTTCCAGCGTGGACTCTTTGATTGCACTCGCCATCCGCATAGAACGACGGGTAGATCTTCGTCACCGAGCTCGTGGAAGAGAGCTCGCGTTAACGGTGTTCCCCCTCTCCGCATCTCAACCATCTCCTCCCTCCGGCTCAGAGACTGAGCCCATGCAGCTGGGAGGTATTCGCATCTCGACTAAGGAGAGGGAACGGAGGATCACCAACTGCCTTTGCCTCTATTGCGGTTCTGCTGGACATTTTGTCATTTCATGTCCAGTAAAAGCCAGAGCTCATCAGTAAGCGGAGGGCTACTGGTGAGCGCTACTACTCAGGTCTCTCCATCAAGATCCTGTACTACCTTGTCGGTCCATCTACGCTGGACCGGTTCGGCTGCTTCCTGCAGTGCCTTGATAGACTCTGGGGCTGAGGGTTGTTTTATGGACGAAGCATGGGCTCGGAAACATGACATTCCTCTCAGGCAGTTAGGGAAGCCCACGCCCATGTTCGCCTTAGATGGTAGTCTTCTCCCCAGTATCAGATGTGAGACACTACCTTTAACCCTCACAGTATCTGGTAACCACAGTGAGACCATTTCCTTTTTGATTTTTCGTTCACCTTTTACACCTGTTGTTTTGGGTCATCCCTGGCTAGTATGTCAGACGACACACAATTAATCTTCTCCTTTCCCCCTTCTGATGACCAGGTGGCGAATCGCATCTCTGCATGTCTGGCAGACATATCAGTGTGGATGACGGATCACCACCTCAAGCTGAACTTCGGCAAGACGGAGCTGCTCTTCCTCCCGGGGAAGGACTGCCCGTTCCATGATCTCGCCATCACGGTTGACAACTCCATTGTGTCCTCCTCCCAGAGCGCTAAGAACCTTGGTGTGATCCTGGACAACACCCTGTCGTTCTCAACTAACATCAAGACGGTGGCACGTTCCTGTAGGTTCATGCTCTACAACATCCGCAGAGTACGACCCTGCCTCACACAGGAAGCGGCGCAGGTCCTAATCCAGGCACTTGTCATCTCCCGTCTGGATTACTGCAACTCGCTGTTGGCTGGGCTCCCTGCCTGTGCCATTAAACCCCTACAACTCATCCAGAACGCCGCAGCCCGTCTAGTGTTCAACCTTCCCAAGTTCTCTCACGTCACCCCGCTCCTCCGCTCTCTCCACTGGCTTCCAGTTGAAGCTCGCATCCGCTACAAGACCATGGTGCTTGCCTACGGAGCTGTGAGGGGAACGGCACCTCAGTACCTCCAGGCTCTGATCAGGCCCTACACCCAAATAAGGGCACTGCGTTCATCCACCTCTGGCCTGCTCGTCTCCCTACCACTGAGGAAGTACAGTTCCCGCTCAGCCCAGTCAAAACTGTTCGCTGCTCTGGCTCCCCAATGGTGGAACAAACTCCCTCACGACGCCAGGACAGCGGAGTCAATCACCACCTTCCGGAGACACCTGAAACCCCACCTCTTTAAGGAATACTTAGGATAGGATAAAGTAATCCTTCTCACCCCCCCCCCCCCTTAAAATATTTAGATGCACTATTGTAAAGTGGCTGTTCCACTGGATGTCATAAGGTGAATGCACCAATTTGTAAGTCGCTCTGGATAAGAGCGTCTGCTAAATGACTTAAATGTAAATGTAATATGGCTTTTTCTTCACAACTCTGCCTAGAAGGCCACATCCCAGAGTCACCTCTTCACTGTTGATGTTGAGACTTGTGTTTTGAGGATACTATTTAATAAAGCTGCCAGTTGAGGACTTGTGAGGTGTCTGTTTGTCAAACTAGACACTCTAATGTACTTGTCCTTTTGCTCAGTTGTGCACCGGGGCCTCCCACTCCTATTTCTATTCTGGTTAGAGACCATTTGCGCTGTTCTGTGAAGGGAGTAGTGCACAGCGTTGTACGAGATCTTCAGTTTCTTGGCAATTTCTCGCATGGAATAGCCTTCATTTCTCAGAACAAGAATAGACTGATGAGTTTCAGAAGAAAGGTCTTTGTTTCTGGCCATTTTGAGCCTGCAAACGAACCCACAAATGCTGATGCTCTGGATACTCAACTAGTCTAAAGAAGGACAGTTTTATTGCCTCTATAATCATAAGAACAGTTTTTAGCTGTGCTAACATAATTGCAAAAGGGTTTTCTAATGATCAATTAGCCTTTTAAAATGATAAACTTGGATTAGCTAACACAACGTGCCATTGGAATACGGGAGTGATGGTTGCTGATAATGGGCCTCTGTACGGCCAATGTAGATATTCCATAACAAATCTGCCATTTCCAACTACAATAGTCATTTACCAATTTGTAAGTCGCTCTGGATAAGAGCGTCTGCTAAATGACTTAAATGTAAATGTAAATGTATGTCATAATCCTTCTATTAATTGGTCTAGTAATTCTATCCTATCCTGGAACGTTTCTTGTCATGTGAAGTGTTTAATGTCTGCTATCCCTCCTGTTTCTTCTGTCCCCTCTTCTCAGGAGGAACCTGGTGATTTGACAGGAGTGCCGGAGGAATATCATGATCTGCGCACGGTCTTCAGTCGGTCCAGAGCCAACTCCCTTCCTCCTCACCGGTCGTATGATTGTTGTATTGATCTCCTTCCGGGGACCACTCCCCCTCGGGGTAGACTATACTCTCTGTCGGCTCCCGAACGTAAGGCTCTCGAGGATTATTTGTCTGTTTCTCTCGACGCCGGTACCGTGGTGCCTTCTTCCTCTCCCGCCGGAGCGGGGTTTTTTTTTGTTAAGAAGAAGGACGGTACTCTGCGCCCCTGCGTGGATTATCGAGGGCTGAATGACATAACGGTTAAGAATCGTTATCCGCTTCCCCTTATGTCGTCAGCCTTCGAAATTCTGCAGGGAGCCAGGTTCTTTACTAAGTTGGACCTTCGTAACGCTTACCACCTCGTGCGCATCAGAGAGGGGGACGAGTGGAAAACGGCGTTTAACACTTCGTTAGGGCATTTTGAATACTGGGTTCTGCCGTTCGGTCTCGCTAATGCTCCAGCTGTCTTTCAGGCATTAGTTAATGATGTACTGAGAGACATGCTGAACATCTTTGTTTTCGTCTACCTTGACGATATCCTGATTTTTTCACCGTCACATGTTCAGCACGTTCGACGTGTACTCCAGCGCCTTTTAGAGAATTGTCTCTACGTGAAGGCTGAGAAGTGCTCCTTTCATGTCTCCTCTGTCACATTTCTCGGTTCTGTTATTTCCGCTGAAGGCATTCAGATGGATCCCGCTAAGGTCCAGGCTGTCAGTGATTGGCCCGTTCCAAAGTCACGTGTCGAGTTGCAGCGCTTTCTAGGTTTCGCTAATTTCTATCGGCGTTTCATTCGTAATTTTGGTCAAGTTGCTGCCCCTCTCACAGCTCTTACTTCTGTCAAGACGTGCTTTAAGTGGTCCGGTTCCACCCAGGGAGCTTTTGATCTCCTCAAGAAGCGTTTTACATCCGCTCCTATCCTTGTTACTCCTGACGTCACTAAACAATTCATTGTCGAGGTTGACGCTTCAGAGGTGGGCGTGGGAGCCATTCTATCCCAGCGCTTCCATTCTGACGATAAGGTCCATCCTTGCGCTTATTTTTCTCATCGCCTGTCGCCATCGGAACGCAACTATGATGTGGGTAACCGCGAACTGCTCGCCATCCGCTTAGCCCTAGGCGAATGGCGACAGTGGTTGGGAGGGGCGACCGTTCCTTTTGTCGTTTGGACTGACCATAAGAACCTTGAGTACATCCGTTCTGCCAAACGACTTAATGCACGTCAAGCTCGTTGGGCGTTGTTTTTCGCTCGTTTCGAGTTCGTGATTTCTTATCGCCCGGGTAATAAGAACACCAAGCCTGATGCCTTATCCCGTCTCTTTAGTTCTTCTGTGGCTTCTACCGACCCCGAGGGGATTCTCCCTGAAGGGCGTGTTGTCGGGTTGACTGTCTGGGGAATTGAGAGACAGGTAAAGCAAGCACTCACTCACACTGCGTCACCGCGCTTGTCCTAGTAACCTTCTTTTCGTTCCTGTCTCTACTCGTCTGGCTGTTCTTCAGTGGGCTCACTCTGCCAAGTTAGCTGGCCACCCCGGCGTTCAGGGCACGCTTGCTTCTATTCGCCAGCGGTTTTGGTGGCCTACTCAGGAGCGTGACACGCGCCGTTTCGTGGCTGCTTGTTCGGACTGCGCGCAGACTAAGTCAGGTAACTCTCCTCCTGCCGGTCGTCTCAGACCGCTTCCCATTCCTTCTCGACCATGGTCTCACATCGCCTTAGACTTTATTACCGGTCTGCCTTCGTCTGCAGGGAAGACTGTGATTCTTACGGTTGTCGATAGGTTCTCTAAGGCGGCACATTTCATTCCCCTCGCTAAGCTTCCTTCCGCTAAGGAGACGGCACAAATCATCATTGAGAATGTGTTCAGAATTCATGGCCTCCCGTTAGACGCCGTTTCAGACAGAGGTCCGCAATTCACGTCACAGTTTTGGAGGGAGTTCTGTCGTTTGATTGGTGCTTCCGTCAGTCTCTCTTCCGGTTTTCATCCCCAGTCTAACGGTCAAGCAGAAAGGGCCAATCAGACGATTGGTCGCATATTACGCAGCCTTTCTTTTAGAAACCCTGCGTCTTGGGCAGAACAGCTCCCTGGGCAGAATACGCTCACAACTCGCTTCCTTCGTCTGCTACCGGGCTATCTCCGTTTCAGAGTAGTCTTGGGTACCAGCCTCCTCTGTTCTCGTCCCAGCTCGCCGAGTCCAGCGTTCCCTCCGCTCAGGCTTTTGTCCAACGTTGTGAGCGCACCTGGAGGAGGGTCAGGTCTGCACTTTGCCGTTACAGGGCGCAGACTGTGAGAGCCGCCAATAAACGTAGGATTAAGAGTCCTAGGTATTGTCGCGGTCAGAGAGTGTGGCTTTCCACTCGTAACCTTCCCCTTACGACAGCTTCTCGCAAGTTGACTCCGCGGTTCATTGGTCCGTTCCGTGTCTCTCAGGTCGTCAATCCTGTCGCTGTGCGACTGCTTCTTCCGCGACATCTTCGTCGCGTCCACCCTGTCTTCCATGTCTCCTGTGTCAAGCCTTTTCTTCGCGCCCCCGTTCGTCTTCCCTCCCCCCCCGTCCTTGTCGAGGGCGCACCTATTTACAAGGTACGGAAGATCATGGACATGCGTTCTCGGGGACGTGGTCACCAGTACTTAGTGGATTGGGAGGGTTACGGTCCTGAGGAGAGGAGTTGGGTTCCTTCTCGGGACGTGCTGGACCGTTCGTTGATTGATGATTTCCTCCGTTGCCGCCAGGGTTCCTCCTCGAGTGCGCCAGGAGGCGCTCGGTGAGTGGGGGGTACTGTCATGTTTTGTCATTGGTTATCATGTCTTGTCTCTGTGCTTCCCTTCTATTCGTTTCCCTCTGCTGGTCTTATTAGGTTCTTTCCCTCTTTCTATCCCTCTCTCCCCCTCCCTCTCTCCCTCTCTCGCTCTCTCTCTCTATCGTTCCGTTCCTGCTCCCAGCTGTTCCTCATTCTCCTAACTACCTCATTTACTCTTTTCACACCTGTCCCCTATTTTGCCCTCTGATTAGAGTCCCTATTTCTCCCTCTGTTTTCCGCTTCTGTCCTTGTCGGATCCTTGTATGATGTTCGCTGTTCTGTGTCCTTGTTCCGCCCTGTCGTGTTTTACCTTCTTCAGATGCTGCGTGTGAGCAGGTGTCATTGTCAGCTACGGCCGATGCCTTCCCGAAGCGACCTGCAGTCTGTGGTCGCGTCTCCAGTCATTCCTCTCTACTGACGAGTGGATTTCAGTTTTCCTGTGTTTGCTTTCACCTAGATAATTTCCAGGATTATCGCTTTTGTCTAATACTGGAATAAAG
>NW_025751796.1:0-14268 GCF_021184085.1 Oncorhynchus gorbuscha | reverse complement strand
AGAGAGAGAGAGAGAGAGGGGGGAGAGAGGGGTGGGATAGAGAGAGAGAGAGAGAGAGAGAGAGAGAGAGAGAGAGAGAGAGAGAGAGAGAGAGAGAGAGAGAGAGAGAGAGAGAGAGAGAGAGGGGGGGTGGGAGAGAGAGAGAGAGAGAGAGAGAGAGGGGGGAGAGGGGTGGGAGAGAGAGAGAAAGAGAGAGAGGGAGGAGGAGGCAGGGAAGAGAAGAGAGAGGGAAGGCATATTCTATTTGGAAAATAGAACTACTGTATATATAGTCAACTATATATCTGTGTATTTACAACCATAACCCCAACTACGACCAACAATGTAACAACCTGTTGAGAAAAGGTTCATGTCATTCTTTTTTCTGTGTCTCTTACTTGTTTTAACCCAGATCTTCTCTGTGACGTTGCACTGCCGGGGTTGAGCCTCCGTGGTGGTGGTGAAGGGGAACGGGGTGGTCGTCCCTCTGGGTTTTGTCTTTGGGATTGGAGGTGGCAGTGTTCTCCTGGAGGCTGGAGCAGTGGTGGTTCTGCGTGTTGTTGTCGTGGTTGGGCTCTCTGTGATTGGCTGTGTTGTGGTTGAAGCTATGGTTGTGGTGGTCACGGTCGTGAGCTGGAGGGATGCAGTCGTTGTGTCCTCTCGAGGGGTCAAAGGTGACACCTGTGACGTTGTGAGTGCAGGCCTGTCGCCTAAGGTGAGGTTCCCTGTTTGGGATAATCTGGTCTCGTTGTCTTTGGGGAAATGAACCCCTGTCTCTATGGATGTTCCCACAGTTAACTCGTCCATCGCTGTCTCTGTAACAAGAACAGAAGTCACACTCACTTCCTCTGAGAGATGGGAGGGGAATGATGATGTCACACTAGATGCCAGGGCAATTAATGATGATGTAACACCACGAGACATGAGTGCGGAGGAAGATGACATACCAGTGGACAAGTGGACAGTGGATGATGATGTCACGCTGGATGCCAGGGAGCTGGGTGATGAAGTCACACCATGGGACATGAGGGCAGAGGATGATGACGTCATACCAGTGGAGGGTAAGACACTTGATGGGGATGGTGACATCACACTCAACCCAGAAGTGGATGATGATGTTGAATCAGAACGTTCCATGGAGAGGGAGGACAGACTGGGAGCTGTGGTGGGACTAGACACACTGTTGATGTGAGATTGGTGTGACACAACGGATGATGATGATGTCATTGATGACAAGGCGGAAGATGATGAAGACACTGGTGATGAATGTCGCTGCTGCTGATGATGATGAAGATGGTGATAATGATGATGGTGAGGATGATAATGATGATGATGATGAGGGTGATGATGACAAGTCTACTGGTTCATTGCGATTAATGCTGTCCCGTACTCCATAATGACATGTTCATGGGGTGCAGGGGTATTCAGAACTATTTAGTGAAATAGTGACAGACTCCGACGTGCTAACACTTACATTCCTCTCGACTGTATACTTGTTCAGTGATAGATGAGAGTAGATGACGTGAAATAGTCACAGGTTATCAGTTGTGGTAGGGCAGCATGGACGCAATGTGGTGATGTTACCTCAACAGGTGTTGTTCTCTATGAACCACACAATGTGCGTGAAATCTTACCCACATAACAGAGAGTGTTGTTCTCTGGCATGGACACTGATAATGGTGATGTTACCCCTCTAACAGGGGAGTGTTGTTCTCTGGCATGGACTCTGATAATGCCTGATGTTTACCCCCTCTAACAGGGGGGAGTGTTGTTCTCTGGCATGGACACTGATAATGCTGATGTTACCCCCTCTAACAGGGGAGTGTTGTTCTCTGGCATGGACTCTGATAATGCTGATGTACCTCTAACAGAGTGTTGCTCTCTGGCATGGACTCTGATAATGCTGATGTTACCCCCTCTAACAGAGGAGTGTTGTTCTCTGGCATGGACTCTGTTAATGCTGATGTTACCCCCCTCTAACAGGGGAGTGTTGTTCTCCGTGGTTCTCTTCTGTGTAGTGGAGGATATAGAAGCCACCAGATTGGCTGGCGTCAAACTCCAGGGATTGGGTAATGGTGTCACTTTAGAATATGTGACAGATGTGTGTCCAACAAAGGTATCCTCTCTCCCATTTGACATCAGTGCACCAGGAGAATGCTCTATCAGGTGAGTGAGAGGAGACAGATGGACCAGGGGAGAATGCTCTATCAGGTGAGTGAGAGGAGACAGATGGACCAGGGGAGAATGCTCTATCAGGTGAGTGAGAGGAGACAGATGGACCAGGGGAGAATGCTCTATCAGGTGAGTGAGAGGAGACAGATGGACCAGGGGAGAATGCTCTATCAGGTGAGTGAGAGACAGATGGACCAGGGGAGAATGCTCTATCAGGTGAGTGAGAGGAGACAGATGGACCAGGGGAGAATGCTCTATCAGGTGAGTGAGGAGACAGATGGACCAGGGGGATGGGTAAGAGGAGACAGATGGTACCTACTATGTCCATTGAGTCCCAGGGTTTTAGTGGAAAGTCCCCCAGTATTAGAGGTTATGGTATTAAAATATGTAGACCATGTTGTTGAGGACCGCCCATTTTCCTGTCTGTATCAGAATGAGAACTATGCTCATTTATTAATGGTGTCTGTGGCGGATGAGGTATTCCCTCATGACAGTGGGACTTTCTGACATTGTAGAGAACATATTTTCCCCTTATTGTGCTTTTTGTTCTGTGGGAGACAAGTTTAAGAGGAGTCAGAACAGCCTCTGCAGTGTTAACATATGCAGGGATATCAGTGGGCGTGGATAAGGAGAACCTTCAGAGTCGGTCCCTCTGGAAATCAAGGAGTCCTCTGTAACATAAGAGGAGGGTGTTGGAGAACTCATTAATGGGGGTGTTCCCTTATAAACATGAACACTTAGGTCTGTGATGTAAGTGGAGGAATCCTCAACTATAGCAGAAAGGGGCCTAACTGAGCCCATCTCTGTGTTCTCAGCAGGCGTGTGTGTAATATCAGCAGAAGCATCAAGTGGTGTCAGATGTTCAGGTGAACTGGAGTGGACCTGGGCTGTGGAGTGGACCTGGGCTGTGGAGTGGACCTGGGCTGTGGGTGGACCTGGGCTGTGGAGTGGACCTGGGATGTGGAGTGGACCTGGGATGTGGAGTGGACCTGGGATGTGGAGTGGAACTGGGCTGTGACCTGGGATGTGGGTGGACCTGGGATGTGGAGTGGACCTGGGATGTGGAGTGGACCTGGGATGTGGAGTGGACCTGGGATGTGGAGTGGACCTGGGATGTGGAGTGGACCTGGGATGTGGAGTGGACCTGGGATGTGGAGTGAACCTGGGCTGTGGAGTGGATCTGGGCTGTGGAGTGGACCTGGGATGTGGAGTGGACCTGGGCTGTGGAGTGGACCAGGGCTGTGGAGTGGACCTGGGATGTGGAGTGGACCTGGGCTGAGGAGTGGACCTGGGATGTGGAGTGGACCTGGGCTGTGGAGTGGACCTGGGCTGTGGAGTGGACCTGGGCTGTGGAGTGTGTTTGAAAAGTGTGATCTGTCTCGCCTGTCGCAGTAGGATCGGGTGAGCCGACAAACAGTGAGGTCCATGTTGAGGACATGTCTCTCTCTGCTGTATCAGGGGACGTTTCAGATAACATTTCAGTTGACATTTCAGAGGAATTTACAGGGGACATTTCAGCTGACTTATCTAGGGACATTTCAGGGGTCATATCAGGGGAACCTACCTCAGACCCTGTGCTAACAGAAATATACAATGGCCTTGTTTGAAACTGGGTCGCTGACAGTGAGGTAGCGCGAGGCGTCGCTAACAGCACTACAGGTCTGTGTGTAGATGTTGTTCCTCTAGAGCCAGACTGGGTTGGTGCATCATCAGTTCTGTGGAGACTAGAGACAGTTGGGTTAAAGTAAGGGTGCTTGGTGGTCAGGATGAAGGAGAGGGTGAATTGGGGATCCTGGGGTACTGTTGAGGGACTAGCATGCAGGGTGGGAGAGGTTAACGCCCGTGTCAGGTGCTGAGCTAAAGTTGATGGATCAGTGACAGGAAGTGACATCAGGCCCGTGTCAGAATTCAAAGAAGGAGTCAGCGAGGTTAGAGGGGTCAATCCTGCGTCTCCAAGGGTTACGCTACTAGCAGACATGGGCGAGTCACTCAGTGTTCCAGAAACACTGAGCTACTCAGCAGATACATGGGCGGAGTCACTCAGTGTTCCAGAAACAGAGCTGAGAGTGGAGTCACTCAGTGTTCCAGATACAGAGCTGAGAGTGGAGTCACTCAGTGTTCCAGATACAGAGCTGTGTTCCAGATACAGAACTGAGAGTCACTCAGTGTTCCAGATACAGAACTGAGAGTGGAGTCACTCAGTGTTCCAGATACAGAACTGAGAGTGGAGTCACTCAGTGTTCCAGATACAGAACTGAGAGTGGAGTCACTCAGTGTTCCAGATACAGAGCTGAGAGTGGAGTCACTCAGTGTTCCAGATACAGAGAGAGTGGAGTCAGTGTTCCAGATACAGAGCTGAGAGTGGAGTCACTCAGTGTTCCAGATACAGAGCTGAGAGTGGAGTCACTCAGTGTTCCAGATACAGAGCTGAGAACTGTGTTCCAGATACAGAGCTGGAGTTCACTCAGTGTTCCAGATACAGTGTTCCAGATACAGAGCTGAGAGTGGAGTCACTCAGTGTTCCAGATACAGAACTGAGAGTGGAGTCACTCAGTGTTCCAGATAGAGAACTGAGAGTGGAGTCACTCAGTGTTACAGATACAGAGCTGAGAGTGGAGTCACTCAGTGTTCCAGATACAGAACTGAGAGTGGAGTCACTCAGTGTTCCAGATACAGAGCTGAGAGTGGAGTCACTCAGTGTTCCAGAGATACAGAACTGAGAGTACAGAGACAGAGCTGAGAGTGGAGTCACTCAGTGTTCCAGATACAGAACTGAGAGTGGAGTCACTCAGTGTTCCAGATACAGAGCTGAGAGTGGAGTCACTCAGTGTTCCAGATACAGAGCTGAGTGGAGTCACTCAGTGTTCCAGATACAGAACTGAGAGTGGAGTCACTCAGTGTTCCAGATACAGAACTGAGAGTGGAGTCACTCAGTGTTCCAGATACAGTGTTCCAGATACAGAACTGATAGTGGAGTCACTCAGTGTTCCAGATACAGAACTGATAGTGGAGTCACTCAGTGTTCCAGATACAGAACTGAGAGTGGAGTCACTCAGTGTTCCAGATACAGAACTGATAGTGGAGTCACTCAGTGTTCCAGATACAGAACTGATAGTGGAGTCACTCAGTGTTCCAGATACAGAACTGATAGTGGAGTCACTCAGTGTTCCAGATACAGAACTGAGAATGGAGTCACTGAGGGTGACTCAGTGTTCCAGATACAGAGCTCTTGTCTGGGCAGTTGAATCCAAGCTGACTTCCCCTCCTGCTCTTCCTCCCTCATCATTATTCCTATTGGGGTCAGGAGAGCTTGGGCTGGTGTGCCCTGTGGCTGTTACTAAATCACTGGGATATGTTGAGCTCTGAGGAGATGCTGTGCTCCAGTAAGAGCCTGTTAACTTAGCCACTGTGGTGTCTGAGCGGGGTGAGCCGGTATCTGACAGGGTTGGTAAGGTGTTAGATGAGATAGGGAAACATGCTGTCGATATTCTGCTCGTCACAGCCGGCGACACACTTGAATCTACAGCATGAGAAGGCACTGAGGTAACTGCTACAGGCCAGGAGCTTCTTATAAAAGCCGTCTGACTACTTGTCCATGTCTTATCTCTTTCCGCCCTGTTTGGTGTTGCACTGATATATTCCCCTGTGATGAGACTAGGAACTAAATATCCTTGTGGGGGAGTAGGTGGAGGTGACATCAATGCTAAGCGGACAGTTTGTAATACGCCCTGTTGGCTTTGATTAGCTTGACTGTCCTGGACACGAGAGGAGAGAAGTAAAGAGCTTGTCTCTCTGTTGTTAGTGAAAACAGTCCTGGTCCGGCGGCTGTGTGATGATCTGATGGTTCTGGCTGAAACGTTGAAAGGGACGTTTCCAGAGGTAACACTAGTAGAGGTGGAGTGGTTTGGTTCTGTCTTTGCTGGTTTCCATGTTGTGAAAGGGCTGGCATCGATTTTGTTTGGCGATGTTGTCCTTTGTGTCCCATACAAGCCATGGGATTGAAGCAATGCCGGAGCTGCAGACTCCTGAGTCCTGACTTGTGATTTGGTGCCACTGGTCTCTGTGGTCACTCCTCTAGTCAGTGATTGGTGAGTGGAGTCAGAGAGGGGAAGTGGTAAGCTCTTTGTGACTGTAAATATATCTACATCTAAACTAATGCTGGATTGGATTGGAGGATTCAATGCTGTTTTATTCAGAGGAAACACAGATGACACCGATGAGGCTGTTTGTGTCACACTGACAGGGTTAGACGGGCTTGAGATGTCATAGGATAAAGCAAAGGCTGCTGTTATTAACCATTCAGATGAGGATGCTGGTGATAGTGAGGATGCTGGTGATGATGGTGAAGCTGGTGATGATGATGATGATGGTGGTGGTGATGATGATGATATTGCTGCTGCTGCTGTTGGTGATGGTGGTGATGATGCTGCTGATGGTGATGACACTGCTAATGATGATGGTGATAGTGATGATGCTGGTGATGATGATGATGATGATGGTGGTGATGATGATGATGATATTGCTGCTGCTGATGGTGGTGCTAATGATGATGGCGATGACATTGCTAATGATGATAATGGTGGTGATGATGATAGTGATAACATTGCTGCTGATGATGGTGATGATAATATTGTTGATGATGAGAACAATGTATGTGCTGATGATGACACTGCCCTCCAATCCCCAGTCATGAAGGACGCCACTGATGACACTGACATTGATGACGTCTTGGTCTGGTGAAGCATGCTGGGAGTCAAACCTGAGCTGTCAGACAAGTCTCTGCTCGGCTCCGAAGGCCACAGGCTGGTTTGGTTGTTGTCCTTGGTGATGGTTGGCGAGGTCTTGGATCGGACCAAGCTCAGTGGGTGTTTATCCGCCAGCAGGGTCAGTATGGAGGAGAAGGCAGGCTGCTCTTTCAGGCCCACCCCCTCTGACACAGCCCTGCCATCTGGTTGGCCGACTGATAAAGGCTCCTCATCCACCAACAGTAAGCCGGCCAATGGGTGAATGGGATGGGCGGAGGCTGTTGTGTCATTGTCATTGGAACCAGAGGCGACGTACATCTGGAGAAGAACCAGAGGGGTCAATGCTGGCTACTTAAACCATGGAGGGGTCAATGCTGGCTACTTAAACCATGGAGAGTCAATTGTCTCATCTGGAATAGAATGCTGGCTAAAACCATGGAGGGGTCAATGCAAACCATGGAGGGGTCAATGCTGGCTACTTAAACCATGGAGGGGTCAATGCTGGCTACTTAAACCATGGAGGGGTCAATGCTGGCTACTTAAACCATGGAGGGGTCAATGCTGGCTACTTAAACCATGGAGGGGTCAATGCTGGCTACTTAAACCATGGAGGGGTCAATGCTGGCTACTTAAACCATGGAGGGGTCAATGCTGGCTACTTAAACCATGGAGGGGTCAATGCTGGCTACTTAAACCATGGAGGGGTCAAAACCATGGAGGGGTCAATGCTGGCTACTTAAACCATGGAGGGGTCAATGCTGGCTACTTAAACCATGGAGGGTCAATGCTGGCTACTTAAACCATGGAGGGATCATTTTAAGTTGCACAAAGTTTCAAACGCCATGGAGTGAGAGTGTGTCATTTTATTTCCATTTAGAGCAAAACCATTCAAACACTTTTTCCATTTTGCCTGGGATTCAGAAATGAGTTATTTGAAGAGAGAGAATAGCAATCAGAATCCTTACACTGCAGGAGCCATTGAGAATCTACAACCCCTTTCATCCCCTGAATAGAGATGGCTGAAATTGTATGAAATGTCCTCTGAATCATGTACATGCATTAAAAACACCTTGATGTCTATTATAAAAATAATCTTATTAAACCTGTATTCTTAAAAAATATATATATTTTGACCTCAAATCGTTTTAAAGTACTAATGTCACAGAGAGAGACATCTGGTTCAGGTGTCACAAACAAGCTGGCAGTGATAACAGCTCTAAGATGGCCGTCTGGCTGTGAGGCTGGCACTAGTCCCCCCCTCCTCTCCATTCTCAGCACGTCCCCAAACATCCTCTGCACATCTGTCTGGGGGGGGGGTTCTTTTATAGATTTACATGCCTGCCACATCACCTGCTGTATGTTTCACCTGGCAAGGTGGGTGCATCCAGCTAAACACACACTTTTTAATACCCAAAAATCTTAAAAATCAGTGTTAAGATCATCATGTTTCCCACAGACAAGTATCCTATCTACTAAAACACCAGGTATTTCTAACACACACACTTTTTAATACCCAAATCTTGAAAATCAGTGTTAAGATCATCATGTTTCCCACAGACAAGTATCCTATCTACTAAAACACCAGGTATTTTTTACAATACCCACACACACAAATCAGGACTGTTTTACAATACCCACACACACAGATCAGGACTGTTTTACAATACCCACACACACAGATCAGGACTGTTTTACAATACCCACACAGATCAGGACTGTTTTACAATACCCACACACACAGATCAGGACTGTTTTACAATACCCACACACACAGATCAGGACTGTTTTACAATACCCACACACACAGATCAGGACTGTTTTACAATACCCACACACACAGATCAGGACTGTTTTACAATACCCACCACACACACAGATCAGGACTGTTTTACAATACCCACACACAGATCAGGACTGTTTTACAATATACACACACAGATCAGGACTGTTTTGGCAATACCCACACACACAGATCGGGACTGTTTTACAATACCCACACACACAGATCAGGACTGTTTTACAATACCCACACACACAGATCAGGACTGTTTTTACAATACCCACACACACAGATCAGGACTGTTTACAATACCCACACACACAGATCAGGACTGTTTTACAATACCCACACACACAGATCAGGGACTGTTTTACAATACCCACACACACAGATCGGGACTGTTTTACAATACCCACACACACAGATCAGGACTGTTTTACAATACCCACACACACAGATCAGGACTGTTTTACAATACCCACACACACAGATCAGGACTGTTTTACAATACCCACACACACAGATCAGGACTGTTTTACAATACCCCCACACAGATCAGGACTGTTTTACAATATACACACAGATCAGACTGTTTTACAATATACACACAGATCAGACTGTTTTACAATACCCACACACACAGATCAGGACTGTTTTTACAATACCCACACACACAGATCAGGCTGTTTTAAATACCCACACACACAGATCAGGACTGTTTTACAATACCCACACACAGATCAGGACTGTTTTACAATATATACACACAGATCAGGACTGTTTTACAATACCCACACACAGATCAGGACTGTTTTACAATACCCACACACACAGATCAGGACTGTTTTACAATACCCACACACACACAGATCAGGACTGTTTTACAATACCCACACACACAGATCAGACTGTTTTACAATACCCACACACAGATCAGACCGCTTTACAATACCCACACACACACAGATCAGGACTGTTTTACAATACACACACACAGATCAGGACTGTTTTACAATACCCACACAGACAGAGATCAGGACTGTTTTGGCAATACCACAGATCAGACTGTTTTACAATAACAATACCTTACACACACAGATCAGGGACTGTTTTACAATATACACACACACACAGATCAGGACTGTTTTACAATATACACACACACAGATCAGACTGTTTTACAATACCCACACACACAGATCAGACTGTTTACAATATACTACACAGATCAGGACTGCCTTTACAAAATATACACAGATCAGGTCTCCTGTTTTACACACCCACATATCAGGACTGTTTTTGAAGTAATACTCCACACACACAGATCAGGACTGCTTTACAATACTCACACACACAGACTGTGACTGTTTTACAATACCCACAGATCAGACCGTTTTACAATACCCACACACACACAGATCAGGACTGTTTTACAATACCTACACACAACAGATCAGACTGTTTTACAATACCCACACACACACAGATCAGACTGTTTTACAATACACACACACAGATCAGACTGTTTACAATACACACACAGATCAGGACTGTTTTACAATACCCACAATAAGACAGATCACCGATACCCTCAGACAATTCATATTACATGTCCATATAAGTGGGTTCCAAGACAGACCATCTTAATAACTGAGAGGGAGGTTGATAAACAGTTTAAAACCTTTATTCATTACAAATAATAAACCCCCTTCACACTTAATTCATTTGAGCCTACACTTAACATGTTTTGATGTTATTTGAGAGAGTAAGTGCTAGTTTAAGTCACTCTATAAATAAATGTGAAAAAACAGATGGATATCAGGCTAAAGGCCCAATAAATGTTTTGCCACTATGAGAGAACCCAGGATCTACTGCCTGTCACCATTCCAACATGAGAGGCATCTTCCTTTCCTGACCCCCCTCTGGTCTGCTGGATGGGGGCTGGTCTGGAGCGGAGGTGTGGGGTCCACCTGCAGTTTGTCACCTGCTCCGAGACAGCTGAGCATATGGGACACAGCCACAGAAGAGAGGAAAGGAGAGGACAGAGAGGGGCGAGTAGAGAGGTATAATGGAATAAAGAGAAAAACAGATGGATATCAGGCTAAAGGCCCATAATAAATGTTTTGCCACTATGAGAGAACCCAGGATCTACTGCCTGTCACCATTCCAACATGAGAGGCATTCTTCTTTCCTGACCCCTCTGGTCTGGGTTGGATGTGGGGCTGGTCTGAGCGGAGGTGGGGTCCACTCTGCAGTTTGTCACCTGCTCCCCGAGACAGCTGGAGCATATAATACAGCCACAGAAGAGAGGAAAGTGAGAGGACAGAGAGGGGAAGCAGTAGAGGTATAAATAGGTCAAAGAAAGCATATGGGACACAGCAACAGAAGGAGAGGGACAGAAAGGGGCGAGTAGAGAGGTATAATGGAATAAAGAGAAAAGCATATCGGACACAGCAACAGAAGAGAGGAAAGGAGAGGACAGAGGGGGCGAGTAGAGAGGGTATAATGGAATAAAGAGAAAGCATATGGGACACAGCAACAGAAGAGAGGAAAAGGAGAGGACAGAGGGAGAGTAGAGAGGTATAATGGAATAAAGAGAAAAGCATATCGGACACAGCAACAGAAGAGGAAAGGAGAGGACAGAGAGGGGCGAGTAGAGAGGTATAATGGAATAAAGAGAAAAGCATATGGGACACAGCCACAGAAGAGAGGAAAGGAGAGGACAGAGGGGCGAGTAGAGAGGTATAATGGATAAAGAGAAAAGCATATGGGACACAGCCACAGAAGAGAGGAAAGGAGAGGGGACAGAGAGGGGCGAGTAGAGAGGTAAGAATGGAATAAAGAGAAAAGCATATCGGACACAGCAACAGAGAGAGAGGAAAGGAGGGACAGAGAGGGGCGAGTAGAGAGGTATAATGGAATAAAGAGAAAAGCATATCGGACACAGCAACAGAAGAGAGGGAAAGGAGAGGACAGAGAGGGGCGAGAGAGGTATAATGGAATAAAGAGAAAAGCATATCGGACACAGCCACAGAAGAGAGGAAAGGAGAGAGGACAGAGAGGCGAGTAGAGAGGTATAATGGAATAAAGAGAAAAGCATATCGGACACAGCAACAGAAGAGAGGAAAGGAGGGACAGAGAGGGGAAGAAAGTAGAGAGGTATAATGGAATAAAGAGAAAGCATATGGGACACAGCAACAGAAGAGAGGAAAGGAGGGACAGAGGGGCGAGTAGAGAGGTATAATGGAATAAAGAGAAAAGCATATGGGACACAGCCACAGAAGAGAGGAAAGGAGAGGACAGAGAGGCGAGTAGAGAGGTATAATGGAATAAAGAGAAAAGCATATGGGACAGAGTTGATGGCAAAATTGGAAAAGGTCATTTAAACTGTTGTTCTGTCTTCCTGAGGACAATCACTGTCCCTCTAACGTCTGGGCTGCTGTAGTTCAGTTGGTGCCTGTTAGCACAGTGCCATAGACTCTGAGGCCTGGCTACTGAATGACCTGTGAATGACAATTACAGCTCTTTGTCCCCACACTGCTGACACACAGAGACAGGCTGCATCCTAACCGTTCTAAAGTTACTGTATCATGGACTATAGTACCGTATCTGGAGTCTAACAGACTGTAGAGAGGTCTGTATCATGGACTATAGTACCGTATCTGGAGTCTAACAGACTGTAGAGAGGTCTATATCATGGACTATAGTACCGTATCTGGAGTCTAACAGACTGTAGAGAGGTCTGTATCATGGACTATAGTACCGTATCTAGAGTCTAACAGACTGTAGAGAGGTCTGTATCATGGACCGTAGTACCGTATCTAGAGTCTAACAGACTGTATAGAGGTCTGTATCATGGACTATAGTACCGCATCTAGAGTCTAATAGACTATCTGGAGTCTAACAGACTGTAGAGAGGTCTGTATCATGGACTATAGTACTGTATCTAGTGTCTAACAGACTGTAGAGAGGTCTGTATCATGGACTATAGTACCGTATCTAGAGTCTAACAGACTGTAGAGTCTGTATCATGGACCGTAGTACCGTATCTAGAGTCTAACAGACTGTAGAGAGGTCTGTATCATGGACTACAGTACCGTATGTAGTCTAACAGACTGTAGAGAGGTCTGTATCATGGACTACAGTACCGTATGTAGAGTCTAACAGACTGTAGAGAGGTCTGTATCATGGACTATAGTACCGTATCTAGAGTCTAACAGACTGTAGAGAGGTCTGTATCATGGACCGTAGTACCGTATCTAGAGTCTAACAGACTGTAGAGAGGTCTGTATCATGGACTATAGTACCGTATTTAGAGTCTAATAGACTATCTGGAGTCTAACAGACTGTAGAGAGGTCTGTATCATGGACTATAGTACCGTATCTAGAGTCTAACAGACTGTAGAGAGGTCTGTATCATGGACTATAGTACCGTATCTAGAGTCTAACAGACTGTAGAGAGGTCTGTATCATGGACCGTAGTACCGTATCTAGAGTCTAACAGACTGTAGAGAGGTCTGTATCATGGACTACAGTACCGTATGTAGTCTAACAGACTGTAGAGAGGTCTGTATCATGGACTATAGTACCGTATCTAGAGTCTAACAGACTGTAGAGAGGTCTGTATCATGGACTATAGTACCGTATCTAGAGTCTAACAGACTGTAGAGAGGTCTGTATCATGGACTATAGTACCCTATCTAGAGGCTAACAGACTATCTGGAGTCTAACAGACTGTATAGAGGTCTGTATCATGGACTATAGTACCGTATCTAGAGTCTAACAGACTGTAGAGAGGTCTGTATCATGGACTATAGTACCCTATCTAGAGGCTAACAGACTATCTGGAGTCTAACAGACTGTATAGAGGTCTGTATCATGGACTATAGTACCGTATCTAGAGTCTAACAGACTGTAGAGAGGTCTGTATCATGGACTATAGTACCGTATCTAGAGTCTAACAGACTGTAGAGAGGTCTGTATCATGGACCGTAGTACCGTATCTAGAGTCTAACAGACTGTAGAGAGGTCTGTATCATGGACTACAGTACCGTATGTAGTCTAACAGACTGTAGAGAGGTCTGTATCATGGACTACAGTACCGTATGTAGAGTCTAACAGACTGTAGAGAGGTCTGTATCATGGACTATAGTACCGTATCTAGAGTCTAACAGACTGTAGAGAGGTCTGTATCATGGACTATAGTACCGTATCTAGAGTCTAACAGACTGTAGAGAGGTCTGTATCATGGACTATAGTACCCTATCTAGAGGCTAACAGACTATCTGGAGTCTAACAGACTGTATAGAGGTCTGTATCATGGACTATAGTACCGTATCTAGAGTCTAACAGACTGTAGAGAGGTCTGTATCATGGACTATAGTACCGTATCTAGAGTCTAACAGACTGTAGAGAGGTCTGTATCATGGACCGTAGTACCGTATCTAGAGTCTAACAGACTGTAGAGAGGTCTGTATCATGGACTACAGTACCGTATGTAGTCTAACAGACTGTAGAGAGGTCTGTATCATGGACTACAGTACCGTATGTAGAGTCTAACAGACTGTAGAGAGGTCTGTATCATGGACTACA
>NW_025751795.1:2500-14269 GCF_021184085.1 Oncorhynchus gorbuscha | reverse complement strand
GGAGAGAGAGAGAGAGAGAGAGAGAGGAGAGAGAGAGAGAGAGAGAGAGAGAGAGGGAGGGAGAGAGAGAGAGAGAGAGAGCGAGAGGGGGAGAGAGAGGAGAGAGAGAGAGAGAGAGAGAGAGAGAGAGGGAGGGAGAGAGAGAGGAGAGAGGGGTGTGTGAGAAAATGAGAGGGGGAGAGAGGGAGGGAGAGGGAGAGAGAGGGAGGGAGAGAGAGAGAGAGGGGAGAGAGAGAGTGCGAGAGAGAGAGGGAGAGAGAGAGAGGGAGGGAGAGAGAGAGGCAGAGAGAGAGAGAGAGAGGGGGGGTGTGTGTGTAAAGAGAAAGCAAGGGATGATTTTTTTCAACCTGTCCGTGCCAGTAGGCCTCTGTTGAGAATTGATTAAGCATAATCCAACATTAATGTGACTGTGTGCATCCATGTGTGTGTTTGTCTGAAGAAGCATAGTGAAAGGTATATTGGAGTCTGAGTCGTATGGGAGCCGGTACATCATCAGCTCTAATGGAGGGAAGAAGAATAGGAGAGGGGAAGGATACAGCTGGATGTGAAAGAGAGGAGAAGACATGTTCCTCCTTTAGAGTGTCACACAAGCACCCACACGCACCCATGCACCCACCCACGCACCCACGCATCCATCCACCCACGCACCCACGCATCCATCCACCCACACACCCACACACCCACCCACCCACCCACGCACCCATGCACCCACCCACGCACCCACGCATCCATCCACCCACGCACCCACCCACGCACGCACCCACCCACGCACACACCCATCCACCCACGCACCCACACACGCACGCACCCACGCACCCACCCAGGCACGCACGCACCCACGCGCCCACCCATGCACGTACACACACACCCACCCACGCACCCACCCACGCGCCCACCCACGCACGTACCCACCCACGCACCCACCCACCCACGCACCCACCCACGCACGTACACACACACCCACCCACCCACCCACCCATGCACCCACGCATGCACCCATCCACCCACGCACCCATCCACGCACGCACGCACCCACCTACGCACGCACCCACGCGCCCACCCACGCACCCACGCGCCCACCCACACACGTACACACACACCCACGCACCCACCCACGCACCCATCCACCCACGCACCCATCCACCCACGCACCCACACACACACCACGCCGCGCACCATCCACCTGCAATACACACACACCTGCGCACCCATCCACACCACGCACACCCACCACGCACCCGCGCCACGTACACACACCGCGCACCCACACCACTACGCCGCGCGAACGAGCGGAGCAGACGGAGCGAACGGAGCAGACAGGCGAGACGAACCGAACAGAACAGGCAGACAGACAGACATGTACAGGGAAAGATAGAGGGATGAGTAAACAACATTATGCTCTAACAGCATGCCACTCGGGTCACTCTAACCTGGCACACCTCCCTGCCTATGCCAGGGGACAGAGAGATAGAGTGATGAAGGATAGAGGGAGTGAGAAAAAACAGATTAATATAGGTTGACAAGATATCAGAGCTCTGTCTCATTCCGGATAGTGAAGAAACAAGACAAACAAGAAAGAAGAAGGAGGAGAACATAAAGGGGAAACCTTTTAAAGAAAGAAAGGTGAGTAACAAAGGGAAGGAAAAAGGAGGGAGGAGAAAGAGAGGTGGTAAATAAAGGGGGATGTGGTCGTGCCTCAGGAGTCTGTGCTTTGTCCCAGGGACTGAGTTGACCGTTGTCTATTACTGCAAACCAAATGGCAACCTATTCCCTACAGAACAAGGTAGTTGTATTGGGAGGTATCTAGGTACAGAAAGAGGTAGTTGTATTGGGGGGTATCTAGGTACAGAAAGAGGTAGTTGTATTGGGGGGTATCTAGGTACAGAAAGAGGTAGTTGTATTGGGGGGTATCTAGGTACAGAAAGAGGTAGTTATATTGGGGGGTATCTAGGTTGTTGTATTGGGAGGTATCTAGGTACAGAACTAGGTAGTTGTATTGGGGTGTATCTAGGTACAGAAAGAGGTAGTTGTATTGGGGGTATCTAGGTAGTTGTATTGGGGTGTATCTAGGTAGTTGTATTGGGGGGTATCTAGGAAGTTGTATTGGGAGGTATCTAGGAAGTTGTTTTGGGGGTATCTAGGTAAAGAAAGAGGTAGTTTTATTTGGGGGGTGTCTAGGTAGTTTTATTGGGGTATCTAGGTAAACAAAGAAGTCGTTGTATTGGGGGGTATCTAGGTAGTTGTTTTGTGGGTATCTAGGAAGTTGTTTTGGAGGTATCTAGGTAAAGAAAGAGGTAGTTGTATTTGGGGGTGTCTAGGTAGTTTTATTGGGGGTATCTAGGTAAACAAAGAAGTCGTTGTATTGGGGGGTATCTAGGTAGTTGTTTTGTGGGGTATCTAGGAAGTTGTTTTGGAGGTATCTAGGTAAAGAAAGAGGTAGTTGTATTTGGGGGGTGTCTAGGTAGTTGTATTGGGGGTATCTAGGTAAACAAAGTAGTCGTTGTATTGGGGGGTATCTAGGTACAGAAAGAGGTTGTTGTATTGGGGGGTATCTAGGTACAGAAAGAGGTAGTTGTATTGGGGTGTATCTAGGTACAGAAAGAGGTAGTTGTAATTGGGGTGTATCTAGGTACAGAAAGAGGTAGTTGTATTGGGGTGTATCTAGGTACAGAAAGAGGTAGTTGTAATTGGGGTGTATCTAGGTACAGAAAGAGGTAGTTGTATTGGGGTGTATCTAGGTACAGAAAGAGGTAGTTGTATTGGGGGGTATCTAGGTAGTTATATTGGGGGTGATCTGGGTAGTTGTTTTGGAGGGTTTCTAGGTAGTTGTTTTGGAGGTATCTAGGTAGTTGTATTGGAGGGTATCTAGGTAGTTGTATTGGAGGTATCTAGGTAGTTGTATTGGGGGTATCTAGGTAAAGAAAGAAGTAGTTGTATTGGGGGGTATCTAGGTAGTTGTATTGGAGGGAATCTAGGTAGTTGTATTGGGGGTATCTAGGTAGTTGTATTGGGGGTGATCTGGGTAGTTGTTATGGAGGTATCTAGGTAGTTGTATTGGGGGTATCTAGGTAGTTGTATTGGGGGGTATCTAGGTAGTTGTATTGTTGGGTGTCTAGGTAGTTGTATTGGGTGTATCTAGGTAGTTGTATTGGGTGTATCTAGGTAGTTGTATTGGGGGTATCTAGGTAAAGAAAGAAGTAGTTGTATTGGGGGGTATCTTGGTAGTTGTATTGGGGGGGATCAAGGTAGTTGTATTGGGGGTATCTAGGTAGTTGTATTGGAGGCTATTTAGGTAGTTGTATTGGAGGTATCTAGGTAGTTGTATTGGGGGTATCTAGGTAAAGAAAGAAGTAGTTGTATTGGGGGGTATCTAGGTTGTTGTATTGGGAGGTATCTAGGTACAGAACTAGGTAGTTGTATTGGGGTGTATCTAGGTACAGAAAGAGGTAGTTGTATTGGGGGTATCTAGGTAGTTGTATTGGGGTGTATCTAGGTAGTTGTATTGGGGGGTATCTAGGAAGTTGTATTGGGAGGTATCTAGGAAGTTGTTTTGGGGGTATCTAGGTAAAGAAAGAGGTAGTTTTATTTGGGGGTGTCTAGGTAGTTTTATTGGGGGTATCTAGGTAAACAAAGAAGTCGTTGTATTGGGGGGTATCTAGGTAGTTGTTTTGTGGGGTATCTAGGAAGTTGTTTTGGAGGTATCTAGGTAAAGAAAGAGGTAGTTGTATTTGGGGGGTGTCTAGGTAGTTTTATTGGGGGTATCTAGGTAAACAAAGAAGTCGTTGTATTGGGGGGTATCTAGGTAGTTGTTTTGTGGGGTATCTAGGAAGTTGTTTTGGAGGTATCTAGGTAAAGAAAGAGGTAGTTGTATTTGGGGGTGTCTAGGTAGTTGTATTGGGGTATCTAGGTAAACAAAGTAGTCGTTGTATTGGGGGGTATCTAGGTACAGAAAGAGGTTGTTGTATTGGGGGGTATCTAGGTACAGAAAGAGGTAGTTGTATTGGGGTGTATCTAGGTACAGAAAGAGGTAGTTGTAATTGGGGTGTATCTAGGTACAGAAAGAGGTAGTTGTATTGGGGTGTATCTAGGTACAGAAAGAGGTAGTTGTATTGGGGGGTATCTAGGTAGTTATATTGGGGGTGATCTGGGTAGTTGTTTTGGAGGGTTTCTAGGTAGTTGTTTTGGAGGTATCTAGGTAGTTGTATTGGAGGGTATCTAGGTAGTTGTATTGGAGGTATCTAGGTAGTTGTATTGGGGGTATCTAGGTAAAGAAAGAAGTAGTTGTATTGGGGGGTATCTAGGTAGTTGTATTGGAGGGAATCTAGGTAGTTGTATTGGGGGTATCTAGGTAGTTGTATTGGGGGTGATCTGGGTAGTTGTTTTGGAGGTATCTAGGTAGTTGTATTGGGGGTATCTAGGTAGTTGTATTGGGGGTATCTAGGTAGTTGTATTGTTGGGTGTCTAGGTAGGTATTGGTGTATCTAGGTAGTTGTATTGGGTGTATCTAGGTAGTTGTATTGGGGTATCTAGGTAAAGAAAAAGAAGTAGTTGTATTGGGGGGTATCTTGGTAGGTATTAGGGATCAAGGTAGTTGTATTGGGGGTATCTAGGTAGTTGTATTGGAGGCTATTTAGGTAGTTGTATTGGAGGTATCTAGGTAGTTGTATTGGGGGTATCTAGGTAAAGAAAGAAGTAGTTGTATTGGGGGGTATCTAGGTAGTTGTATTGGAGTGAATCTAGGTAGTTGTATTGGAGGATATCTAGGTAGTTGTATTGGGGGGTATCTAGGTAGTTGTATTGGGAGGTATCTAGGTAGTTGTATTGGGAGGTATCTAGGAAGTTGTATTGGGAGGTATCTAGGTAGTTGTTTTGGAGGTATCTAGGTAGTTGTATTGGGGGTATCTAGGTAGTTGTATTGGGGGATATCTAGGTAGTTGTATTGGGGGGTATCTATGTAGTTGTATTGGGGGGATCTAGGTAGTTGTATTGAGGGTATCTAGGTAGTTGTATTGGGGGGTATCTAGGTAGTTGTATTGGGGGGTATCTATGTAGATGTATTGGGGGTATCTAGGTAGTTGTATTGGGTGGTATCTAGGTAGTTGTTTTGGAGGTATCTAGGTAGTTGTATTGGAGGGTATCTAGGTAGTTGTATTGGGGGGTATCTAGGTAGTTGTATTGGAGGGAATCTAGGTAGTTGTATTGGGGGGTATCTGGGTAGTTGTATTGGGGGTATCTAGGTAGTTGTATTGGGGGGTATCTATGTAGATGTATTGGGGGGTATCTAGGTAGTTGTATTGGAGGGTATCTAGGTAGTTGTATTGGGGGTATCTAGGTAAAGAAAGAAGTAGTTGTATTGATGGGTATCTAGGTAGTTGTTTTGGAGGTATCTAGGTAGTTGTATTGGGGGGTATCTAGGTAGTTATATTGGGGGTATCTAGGTAGTTGTATTGGAGGGAATCTAGGTAGTTGTATTGGAGGGTATCTAGGTAGTTGTATTGGGGGTATCTAGGTAGTTGTATTGGAGGGAATCTAGGTAGTTGTATTGGGGGTATCTAGGTAGTTGTATTGGGGGGTATCTAGGTAGTTGTATTGGAGGGAATCTAGGTAGTTGTATTGGGGTTATCTAGGTAGTTGTATTGGGAGGTATCTAGGTAGTTGTATTGGAAGGTATCTAGGTAGTTGTTTTGGAGGTATCTAGGTAGTTGTATTGGGGGGTATCTAGGTAGTTGTATTGGGGGGTATCTATGTAGTTGTATTGGGGGGTATCTAGGTAGTTGTATTGGAGGGTATCTAGGTAGTTGTATTGTGGGGTATCTAGGTAGTTGTTTTGGAGGTATCTAGGTAGTTGTTTTGGAGGTATCTAGGCAAAGAATGAGGTAGTTGTATTGGGGGGTGTCTAGGTAGTTGTATTGGGGTAGGTAGTTGTATTGGGGGTATCTAGGTAAAGAAAGAAGTAGTTGTATTGGGGGATCGAGGTAGTTGTATTGGGGGTATCTAGGTAGTTGTATTGGAGGCTATCTAGGTAGTTGTATTGGAGGTATTCAGGAGTTGTATTGGGGGTATCTAGGTAAAGAAAGAAGTAGTTGTATTGGGGGTCTAGGTGTTGTATTGAGGGAATCTAGGTAGTTGTATTGGAGGGTATCTAGGTAGTTGTATTGTATCTAGGTAGTTGTATTGGGAGGTATCTAGGTAGTTGTATTGTAGATATCTATGTACTTATATTGGGGGATATCTAGTAGTTGTATTGGGGGTATCTATGTAGTTGTATTGGGGGAATCTAGGTAGTTTTATTGGGAGGTATCTAGGTAGTTGTATTGGGAGGTATCTATGTATTGTATTGGGGTATCTAGGTAGTTGTATTGGAGGGTATCTAGGTAGTTGTTGTGGGGGTATCTAGGTAGTTGTATTGGAGGTTTTGTATCTAGGTAAAGAAAGAAGTAGTTGTATTGGGGGTATCTAGGTAGTTGTATTGGAGGAATCTAGGTAGTTGTATTGGAGGGTATCTGGTAGTTGTATTGGAGGTATCTAGGTAGTTGTATTGGGGGGTATCTAGGTAGTTGTAGGGGGTATCTAGGTAGTTGTATTGGGGGTATCTAGGTAGTTGTATTGGGGGTATCTAGGTAGTTGTATTGGGAGGTATCTAGGTAGTTGTATTGGGGGTATCTATGTAGATGTATTGGGGGTATCTATGTAGTTGTATTGGGAGGGTAGTTGTATTGGAGGGTCTAGGTAGGTAGTTGTTTTGTATTAGGTAAAGGAGGTATCTAGGTAGTTGTATTGTATCTAGGTAGTTGTATTGTATCTAGGTAGTTGTATTGGAGGTATCTAGGTAGTTGTATTGGAGGTATCTAGGCAGTTGTATTGGGGGTATTTAGGTACAGAAAAGAAGTAGTTGTATTGGGGTATCTAGGTAGTTGTATTGGAGGAATCTAGGTAGTTTTATTGGAGGGTATCTAGGTAGTTGTATTGGGGGGTATCTATGTAGTTGTATTGGGGGAATCTAGGTAGTTGTATTGGAGGTATCTAGGTAGTTGCATTGGGGGTATCTAGGTAGTTGTATTGGGGGTATCTATGTAGTTGTATTGTGGGGTATCTAGGTAGTTGTATTGGAGGGTATCTAGGTAGTTGTATTGGGGGTATCTAGGTAGTTGTATTGGAGGGTATCTAGGTAGTTGTATTGGGGGGTATCTAGGTAGTTGTATTGGAGGGTATCTAGGTATTTGTATTGGGGGTATCTAGGTAGTTGTATTGGAGGAATCTAGGTAGTTGTATTGGGGTATCTAGGTAGTTGTATTGGAGGTATCTAGGTAGTTCTATTGGGGGTATCTAGGTAGTTGTATTGGGGGTATCTATGTAGTTGTATTGGGGCGGTATCTAGGTAGTTGTATTGGGGGTATCTAGGTAGTTGTATTGAATCTATGTAGTTGTATTGGGGGGTATCTAGGTAGTTGTATTGGAGGGAATCTAGGTAGTTGTATTGGGAGGTATCTAGGTATTTGTATTGGGGGTATCTAGGTAGTTGTTTTGGGGGGTATCTAGGTAGTTGTTTTGGAGGTATCTAGGTAGTTGTTGTGGAGGTATCTAGGTAAAGAAAGAGGTAGTTGTATTGGGGGGTGTCTAGGTAGATGTATTGGGGGTATCTAGGTAATTGTATTGGGGGTATCTAGGTAAAGAAAGAAGTAGTTGTTTGATGGGTATCTAGGTAGTTGTTTGGAGGTATCTAGGTAGTTGTATTGGAGGGTATCTTGGTAGTTGTATTGGGGGTATCTAGGTTGTATTGGGGGGTATCTAGGTAGTTGTATTGGGGGTATCTAGGTAGTTGTATTGGTAGGCTATCTAGGTAGTTGTATTGGAGGTATCTAGGTAAAGTGTATTGGAGGGTATCTAGGTAGTTGCATTGATGGGGGGGGTATCTAGGTAGTTGTATTGGAGGTATCTAGGTAGTTATATTGGGGGTATCTAGGTAGTTGGGGGGTATCTAGGTAGTTGTATTGGAGGAATCTAGGTAGTTGTATTGGAGGTATCTAGGTAGTTGTATTGGGGTGATCTGGGTATTGTATTGGGGGTATCTATGTAGATGTATTGGGGGTATCTAGGTAGTTGTATTGGAGGGTATCTAGGTAGTTGTATTGGGGGTATCTATGTAGATGTATTGGGGGTATCTAGGTAGTTGTATTGGGGGTATCTAGGTAGTTGTATTGGGGGTATCTAGGTAGTTGTATTGGGGGTATCTGGTAGTTGTATTGGAGGTATCTAGGTAGTTGTATTGGAGGTATCTAGGTAGTTGTATTGGAGGTATCTAGGCAGTTGTATTGGGGGTATTTAGGTACAGAAAGAAGTAGTTGTATTGGGGGTATCTAGGTAGTTGTATTGGAGGGAATCTAGGTAGTTTTATTGGAGGGTATCTAGGTAGTTGTATTGGGGGTATCTATGTAGTTGTATTGGGGAATCTAGGTAGTTGTATTGGAGGGTATCTAGGTAGTTGCATTGGGGGTATCTAGGTAGTTGTATTGGGGGTATCTATGTAGTTGTATTGTGGGGTATCTAGGTAGTTGTATTGGAGGGTATCTAGGTAGTTGTATTGGGGGGTATCTAGGTAGTTGTATTGGAGGGTATCTCGGTAGTTGTATTGGGGGGTATCTAGGTAGTTGTATTGGGGGTATCTATGTAGTTGTATTGGGGGGTATCTAGGTAGTTGTATTGGAGGAATCTAGGTAGTTGTATTGGGGTATCTAGGTAGTTGTATTGGAGGTATCTAGGTAGTTCTATTGGGGGTATCTAGGTAGTTGTATTGGGGGGTATCTATGTAGTTGTATTGGCGGTATCTAGGTAGTTGTATTGGGGGGTATCTAGGTAGTTGTATTGGGGGTATCTATGTAGTTGTATTGGGGGTATCTAGGTAGTTGTATTGGAGGAATCTAGGTATTTTGTATTGGGAGGTATCTAGGTATTTGTATTGGGGGGTATCTAGGTAGTTGTTTTGGGGGTATCTAGGTAGTTGTTTTGGAGGTATCTAGGTAGTTGTTGTGGAGGTATCTAGGTAAAGAAAGAGGTAGTTGTATTGGGGGAAATGTCTAGGTAGATGTATTGGGGTATCTAGGTAATTGTATTGGGGGTATCTAGGTAAAGAAAGAAGTAGTTATATTGGGGGGTATCTTGGTAGTTGTATTGGGGGGGATTGAGGTAGTTGTATTGGGGGTATCTAGGTAGTTGTATTGGAGGCTATCTAGGTAGTTGTATTGGAGGTATCTAGGTAAAGAACTACGTAGTTGTATTGATGGGTATCTAGGTAGTTGTTTTGGAGGTATCTAGGTAGTTATATTGGGGGTATCTAGGTAGTTATATTGGGGGTATCTAGGTAGTTGTATTGGAGGGAATCTAGGTAGTTGTATTGGAGGGTATCTAGGTAGTTGTATTGGGGGGTATCTAGGTAGTTGTATTGGAGGTATCTAGGTAGTTGTATTGGAGGGTATCTAGGTAGTTGTATTGGGGGGTATCTAGGTAGTTGTATTGGAGGGAATCTAGGTAGTTGTATTGGGGATATCTAGGTAGGTGTTTTGGAGGTATCTAGGTAATTATATTGGGGGGTATCTAGGTAGTTGTATTGGGGGTATCTAGGTAAAGAAAGAAGTAGTTGTATTGATGGGTATCTAGGTAGTTGTATTGGGGGGTATCTAGGTAGTTGTATTGGAGGTATCTCGGTAGTTGTATTGGGGATATCTAGGTAGGTGTTTTGGAGGTATCTAGGTAATTATATTGGGGGGTATCTAGGTAGTTGTATTGTGAATCTCTTGTAGGGTGAGGGAATATCTAGGTAAATGGGGTATCTAGGTAGTGTATTGGAGGAATCTAGGTAGTTGTATTGGAGGGTATCTAGGTAGTTGTATTGGGGGTATCTAGGTAGTTGTATTGGAGTTATCTAGGTAGTTGTATTGGAGGTACCTAGGTAGTTGTATTGGAGGTATCTATACCAGAATAGAGGGCTGCTCTGACTTTTGAAAGGTCCAGTCTCTATGGCTTCTTTCTATCTCTTTCTCTATGCTGTTTCTGAGACTCTTTTTCTTCCCTCGTTCCTCTAACTTTCTCTCTCATTCTCCCACATTCACCCCTCAACCTCTCCTACTCATCCTCCTCTTCTTCTTTCTCTCCAATCCTCCCTCGTCCTTTCACCTCTATTTATCCAGTTTCTCTCCTCTTCCACCTACTCTCTCTCTCTTCCTTTTTCTCCTCCTTACATATTTTTATCTCTCAGTCTTTCTCCAACTGTTTCTCTCCTCAGAACGATGAGGTGGTATACGCGCCGTCGCTCTCGGACTGTCTGTCTATCGCTGGTCGTTGCCTCCCTCTCTCCATCTCCCCTCACCGCACATCTCGCTCCGCCTACCAGAACCACTGTGATGCCCCCTCCCCTCGTCAGACACACAACACCCTCCGAGCCCTGGTGGATACCAACTATACCTCCAGGATGTTGGACAACTACGCCACCTATGCCAAGACACCCCGGACACCAGAAAAGTGAACTCTTCCCATATGGACAGCAATGGCACTCAAGAAATGTCCGAAAAGGACGCTGTCACAACCAAAATGGCCGTCAAGGTAGGTCATGGACATAAGGAGGAAGGGCCTGTAGACTCACTCACCATGACGGTAAGGGTAGGAAAATTTGGCTCGATGGGGATTAAGCCTATGGGATCCGGGATGTCGAAATTAGAGGCTCTTTAGCCACCCGCTCTACAACATGCCAACCCCCGCCCATCCCTGAAGATGATTGGCTGCTGAAGGTGAAGCCCAAAGGGAAGGCGGGCGAGATGAGCACTCGAGATGTGGTGAGCTTAGGGAAGTAGCGTGATTGTTCTGAAAAAACAGACTCATGCTGCATGATCCTTTAGTTCATTACGGCAAATATCCATCCTATTTCTCCTGGCGTCTCCTCCACTTCCTCCTCTTAACTACTTCTCTCTTTGTCCTCTCCTCCCGTCGTCTCCTCCTCTTAACTACTTCTCTCTTGTCCTCTCCTCCTGTCGTCTCCCTCCTTAACTACTTCTCTCTTGTCCTCTCCTCCTGTCGTCTCCTCCTCTTAACTACTTCTCTCTTGTCCTCTCCTCCTGTCGTCTCCTCCTCTGAACTACTTCTGTCTTGTCCTCTCCTCCTGTCGTCTCCTCCTCTTAACTACTTCTCTCTTGTCCTCTCCTCCTGTCGTCTCCTCCTCTGAACTACTTCTCTCTTGTCCTCTCCTCCTGTCGTCACCTTCTCTGAACTACTTCTCTCTTGTCCTCTCCTCCCCTTAAATCTCCTCCTCTTGCTTCCCTTCTCTCTTGTCCCTCCCTCCTCCTGTCGTCTCCTCCTCTGAACTACTTCTCTCTTGTCCTCTCCTCCTGTCGTCTCCTCCTCTTAACTACTTCTCTCTTGTCCTCTCCTCTTGTGTCTCCAACCCTCTTCTCCTCTCCCTCTCTTTCCCCCTCCACCCTCCCCAGGGTGAGTGACAGTGACATTGGCGATGACTCAGCCCATTGGAACAGGAGCAGTGACAGCCACCCCCCCTGGCTGAGGTTCCATCTTGGTATCTCCCGTTGGCAGCTCTACCCCCACCTGGACCCCAACATGGCACCTCTTGCTCAGCAGCTCAGCACACACCGTATCGTCAGCGCAGGTGTGCGTGTGTGTGTGTGGTGTGTGGTGTGTGGTGTGTGGTGTGTGGTGTGTGGTGTGTGTGTGTGGTGTGTGTGTGGTGTGTGGTGTGTGGTGTGTGGTGTGTGGTGTGTGGTGTGT
>NW_025751794.1:0-14270 GCF_021184085.1 Oncorhynchus gorbuscha | reverse complement strand
AGAGAGAGAGATCCCTCCGATGTCAACAATTACAGACCAGTATCCCTTCTTTCTTTTCTCTCCCAAAACTCTTGAACGTGCCGTCCTTGGCCAGCTCTCCCGCTATCTCTCTCTGAATGACCTTCTTGATCCAAATCAGTCAGGTTTCAAGACTAGTCATTCAACTGAGACTGCTCTCCTCTGTATCACGGAGGCGCTCCGCACTGCTAAAGCTAACTCTCTCTCCTCTGCTCTCATCCTTCTAGATCTATCGGCTGCCTTCGATACTGTGAACCATCAGATCCTCCTCTCCACCCTCTCCGAGTTGGGCATCTCCGGCGCGGCCCACGCTTGGATTGCGTCCTACCTGACAGGTCGCTCCTACCAGGTGGCGTGGCGAGAATCTGTCTCCTCACCACGCGCTCTCACCACTGGTGTCCCCCAGGGCTCTGTTCTTGGCCCTCTCCTATTCTCGCTATACACCAAGTCACTTGGCTCTGTCATAACCTCACATGGTCTCTCTTATCATTGCTATGCAGACGACACACAATTAATCTTCTCCTTTCCCCTTCTGATGACCAGGTGGCGAATCGCATCTCTGCATGTCTGGCAGACATATCAGTGTGGATGACGGATCACCACCTCAAGCTGAACCTCGGCAAGACGGAGCTGCTCTTCCTCCCGGGAAGGACTGCCCGTTCCATGATCTCGCCATCACGGTCGACAACTCCATTGTGTCCTCCTCCCAGAGCGCCAAGAACCTTGGCGTGATCCTGGACAACACCCTGTCGTTCTCAACTAACATCAAGGCGGTGGCCCGTTCCTGTAGGTTCATGCTCTACAACATCCGCAGAGAGTACGACCCTGCCTCACACAGGAAGCGGCGCAGGTCCTAATCCAGGCACTTGTCATCTCCCGTCTGGATTACTGCAACTCGCTGTTGGCTGGCCTCCCTGCCTGTGCCATTAAAACCCTTCAACTCATTCAGAACGCCGCAGCCCGTCTGGTGTTCAACCTTCCCAAGTTCTCTCACACGTCACCCCGCTCCTCCGTTCTCTCCACTGGCTTCCAGTTGAAGCTCGCATCAGCTACAAGACCATGGTGCTTGCCTACGGAGCTGTGAGGGGAACGGCACCTCAGTACCTCCAGGCTCTGATCAGGCCCTACACCCAAACAAGGGCACTGCGTTCATCCACCTCTGGCCTGCTCGCCTCCCTACCACTGAGGAAGTACAGCTCCCGCTCAGCCCAGTCAAAACTGTTCGCTGCCCTGGCCCCCCAATGGTGGAACAAACTCCCTCACGACGCCAGGACAGCGGAGTCAATCACCACCTTCCGGAGACACCTGAAACCCCACCTCTTTAAGGAATACCTAGGATAGGTTAAGTAATCCCTCTCACCCCACCCCCCCCCTAAGTTTTAGATGCACTATTGTTAAGTGACTGTCCCACTGGATGTCATAAGGTGAATGCACCAATTTGTAAGTCGCTCTGGATAAGAGCGTCTGCTAAATGACTTAAATGTAAATGATGTTAAATGGGGGGATAGAGAGAGAGAGAGGGAGAGAGAGAGAGGGGGGTGGGAGAGAGAGAGGGGGGGGGGGGAGAGAGAGAGAGGGAGGAGGAGGCAGGGAAGAGAAGAGAGAGGGAAGGCATATTCTATTTGGAAAATAGAACTACTGTATATATAGTCAACTATATATCTGTGTATTTACAACCATAACCCCAACTACGACCAACAATGTAACAACCTGTTGAGAAAAGGTTCATGTCATTCTTTTTTCTGTGTCTCTTACTTGTTTTAACCCAGATCTTCTCTGTGACGTTGCACTGCCGGGGTGGAGCCTCCGTGGTGGTGGTGAAGGGGAACGGGGTGGTCGTCCCTCTGGGTTTTGTCTTTGGGATTGGAGGTGGCAGTGTTCTCCTGGAGGCTGGAGCAGTGGTGGTTCTGCGTGTTGTTGTCGTGGTTGGGCTCTCTGTGATTGGCTGTGTTGTGGTTGAAGCTATGGTTGTGGTGGTCACGGTCGTGAGCTGGAGGGATGCAGTCGTTGTGTCCTCTCGAGGGGTCAAAGGTGACACCTGTGACGTTGTGAGTGCAGGCCTGTCGCCTAAGGTGAGGTTCCCTGTTTGGGATAATCTGGTCTCGTTGTCTTTGGGGAAATGAACCCCTGTCTCTATGGATGTTCCCACAGTTAACTCGTCCATCGCTGTCTCTGTAACAAGAACAGAAGTCACACTCACTTCCTCTGAGAGATGGGAGGGGAATGATGATGTCACACTAGATGCCAGGGCAATTAATGATGATGTAACACCACGAGACATGAGTGCGGAGGAAGATGACATACCAGTGGACAAGTGGACAGTGGATGATGATGTCACGCTGGATGCCAGGGAGCTGGGTGATGAAGTCACACCATGGGACATGAGGGCAGAGGATGATGATGTAAGAGCAGGTGACAAAAGGGCAGAGGGTGATGACGTCATACCAGTGGAGGGTAAGACACTTGATGGGGATGGTGACATCACACTCAACCCAGAAGTGGATGATGATGTTGAATCAGAACGTTCCATGGAGAGGGAGGACAGACTGGGAGCTGTGGTGGGACTAGACACACTGTTGATGTGAGATTGGTGTGACACAACGGATGATGATGATGTCATTGATGACAAGGCGGAAGATGATGAAGACACTGGTGATGAAGATATCGCTGCTGCTGATGATGATGAAGATGGTGATAATGATGATGGTGAGGATGATAATGATGATGATGATGAGGGTGATGATGACAAGTCTACTTGTACGTTCATTGTTGAGTTAGTATGTCCCGTATCCATAATGACATGTTCATGGGGTGCAGGGGTATTCAGAACTGTTGCGTCAGAAATAGTGACAGACTCCGACGTGCTAACACTTACATTCCTCTCAGACGCTGTATACTTGTTCTGATGGGCAGATGAGAGGTAGATGACGGCTGAAATAGTCACAGAGTTATCAGTTGTGGTAGAGACTGGCATGGACACTGATAATGGTGATGTTACCCCCTCTAACAGGGGAGTGTTGTTCTCTGGCATGGACACTGATAATGGTGATGTTACCCCCTCTAACAGGGGAGTGTTGTTCTCTGGCATGGACACTGATAATGGTGATGTTACCCCCTCTAACAGGGGAGTGTTGTTCTCTGGCATGGACTCTGATAATGCTGATGTTACCCCCTCTAACAGGGGAGTGTTGTTCTCTGGCATGGACACTGATAATGCTGATGTTACCCCCTCTAACAGGGGAGTGTTGTTCTCTGGCATGGACTCTGATAATGCTGATGTTACCCCCTCTAACAGGGGAGTGTTGCTCTCTGGCATGGACTCTGATAATGCTGATGTTACCCCCTCTAACAGGGGAGTGTTGTTCTCTGGCATGGACTCTGTTAATGCTGATGTTACCCCCTCTAACAGGGGAGTGTTGTTCTCCGTGGTTCTCTTCTGTGTAGTGGAGGATATAGAAGCCACCAGATTGGCTGGCGTCAAACTCCAGGGATTGGGTAATGGTGTCACTTTAGAATATGTGACAGATGTGTGTCCAACAAAGGTATCCTCTCTCCCATTTGACATCAGTGTAGCTGCACCAGGGGAGAATGCTCTATCAGGTGAGTGAGAGGAGACAGATGGACCAGGGGAGAATGCTCTATCAGGTGAGTGAGAGGAGACAGATGGACCAGGGGAGAATGCTCTATCAGGTGAGTGAGAGGAGACAGATGGACCAGGGGAGAATGCTCTATCAGGTGAGTGAGAGGAGACAGATGGACCAGGGGAGAATGCTCTATCAGGTGAGTGAGAGGAGACAGATGGACCAGGGGAGAATGCTCTATCAGGTGAGTGAGAGGAGACAGATGGACCAGGGGAGAATGCTCTATCAGGTGAGTGAGAGGAGACAGATGGTAGAGAAAGATACCTACTATGTCCATTGAGTCCCAGGGTTTTAGTGGAAAGTCCCCCAGTATTAGAGGTTATGGTATTAAAATATGTAGACCATGTTGTTGAGGACACGCCCATTTTCCTGTCTGTATCAGAATGAGAACTATGCTCATTTATTAATGGTGTCTGTGGCGGAGTAGGGTATTCCCTCATGACAGTGGGACTTTCTGACATTGTAGAGAGAACATATTTTCCCCTTATTGTGCTTTTTGTTCTGTGGGAGACAAGTTTAAGAGGAGTCAGAACAGCCTCTGCAGTGTTAACATATGCAGGGATATCAGTGGGGCGTGGATAAGGAGAACCTTCAGAGTCGGTCCCTCTGGAAATCAAGGAGTCCTCTGTAACATAAGAGGAGGGTGTTGGAGAACTCATTAATGGGGGTGTTCCCTTATAAACATGAACACTTAGGTCTGTGATGTAAGTGGAGGAATCCTCAACTATAGCAGAAAGGGGCCTAACTGAGCCCGTCTCTGTGTTCTCAGCAGGCGTGTGTGTAATATCAGCAGAAGCATCAAGTGGTGTCAGATGTTCAGGTGAACTGGAGTGGACCTGGGCTGTGGAGTGGACCTGGGCTGTGGAGTGGACCTGGGCTGTGGAGTGGACCTGGGCTGTGGAGTGGACCTGGGATGTGGAGTGGACCTGGGATGTGGAGTGGACCTGGGATGTGGAGTGGAACTGGGCTGTGGAGTGGAACTGGGCTATGGAGTGGACCTGGGATGTGGAGTGGACCTGGGATGTGGAGTGGACCTGGGATGTGGAGTGGACCTGGGATGTGGAGTGGACCTGGGATGTGGAGTGGACCTGGGATGTGGAGTGGACCTGGGATGTGGAGTGGACCTGGGATGTGGAGTGGACCTGGGATGTGGAGTGAACCTGGGCTGTGGAGTGGATCTGGGCTGTGGAGTGGACCTGGGATGTGGAGTGGACCTGGGCTGTGGAGTGGACCAGGGCTGTGGAGTGGACCTGGGATGTGGAGTGGACCTGGGCTGAGGAGTGGACCTGGGATGTGGAGTGGACCTGGGCTGTGGAGTGGACCTGGGCTGTGGAGTGGACCTGGGCTGTGGAGTGTGTTTGAAAAGTGTGATCTGTCTCGCCTGTCGCAGTAGGATCGGGTGAGCCGACAAACAGTGAGGTCCATGTTGAGGACATGTCTCTCTCTGCTGTATCAGGGGACGTTTCAGATAACATTTCAGTTGACATTTCAGAGGAATTTACAGGGGACATTTCAGCTGACTTATCTAGGGACATTTCAGGGGTCATATCAGGGAACCTACCTCAGACCCTGTGCTAACAGAAATATACAATGGCCTTGTTTGAAACTGGGTCGCTGACAGTGAGGTAGCGCGAGGCGTAAATAACAGCACTACAGGTCTGTGTGTAGATGTTGTTCCTCTAGAGCCAGACTGGGTTGGTGCATCATCAGTTCTGTGGAGACTAGAGACAGTTGGGTTAAAGTAAGGGTGCTTGGTGGTCAGGATGAAGGAGAGGGTGAATTGGGGATCCTGGGGTACTGTTGAGGGACTAGCATGCAGGGTGGGAGAGGTTAACGCCCGTGTCAGGTGCTGAGCTAAAGTTGATGGATCAGTGACAGGAAGTGACATCAGGCCCGTGTCAGAATTCAAAGAAGGAGTCAGCGAGGTTAGAGGGGTCAATCCTGCGTCTCCAAGGGTTACGCTACTAGCAGACATGGGCGAGTCACTCAGTGTTCCAGAAACAGAGCTGAGAGTGGAGTCACTCAGTGTTCCAGATACAGAGCTGAGAGTGGAGTCACTCAGTGTTCCAGATACAGAGCTGAGAGTGGAGTCACTCAGTGTTCCAGATACAGAACTGAGAGTGGAGTCACTCAGTGTTCCAGATACAGAACTGAGAGTGGAGTCACTCAGTGTTCCAGATACAGAACTGAGAGTGGAGTCACTCAGTGTTCCAGATACAGAGCTGAGAGTGGAGTCACTCAGTGTTCCAGATACAGAGCTGAGAGTGGAGTCACTCAGTGTTCCAGATACAGAGCTGAGAGTGGAGTCACTCAGTGTTCCAGATACAGAGCTGAGAGTGGAGTCACTCAGTGTTCCAGATACAGAGCTGAGAGTGGAGTCACTCAGTGTTCCAGATACAGAACTGAGAGTGGAGTTACTCAGTGTTCCAGATACAGAGCTGAGAGTGGAGTCACTCAGTGTTCCAGATACAGAACTGAGAGTGGAGTCACTCAGTGTTCCAGATAGAGAACTGAGAGTGGAGTCACTCAGTGTTACAGATACAGAGCTGAGAGTGGAGTCACTCAGTGTTCCAGATACAGAACTGAGAGTGGAGTCACTCAGTGTTCCAGATACAGAGCTGAGAGTGGAGTCACTCAGTGTTCCAGATACAGAACTGAGAGTGGAGTCACTCAGTGTTCCAGATACAGAGCTGAGAGTGGAGTCACTCAGTGTTCCAGATACAGAGCTGAGAGTGGAGTCACTCAGTGTTCCAGATACAGAACTGAGAGTGGAGTCACTCAGTGTTCCAGATACAGACCTGAGAGTGGAGTCACTCAGTGTTCCAGATACAGAACTGAGAGTGGAGTCACTCAGTGTTCCAGATACAGACCTGAGAGTGGAGTCACTCAGTGTTCCAGATACAGAACTGATAGTGGAGTCACTCAGTGTTCCAGATACAGAACTGATAGTGGAGTCACTCAGTGTTCCAGATACAGAACTGAGAGTGGAGTCACTCAGTGTTCCAGATACAGAACTGATAGTGGAGTCACTCAGTGTTCCAGATACAGAACTGATAGTGGAGTCACTCAGTGTTCCAGATACAGAACTGATAGTGGAGTCACTCAGTGTTCCAGATACAGAGCTGAGAATGGAGTCACTGAGGGGGTGACTTCTTGTCTGGGCAGTTGAATCCAAGCTGACTTCCCCTCCTGCTCTTCCTCCCTCATCATTATTCCTATTGGGGTCAGGAGAGCTTGGGCTGGTGTGCCCTGTGGCTGTTACTAAATCACTGGGATATGTTGAGCTCTGAGGAGATGCTGTGCTCCAGTAAGAGCCTGTTAACTTAGCCACTGTGGTGTCTGAGCGGGGTGAGCCGGTATCTGACAGGGTTGGTAAGGTGTTAGATGAGATAGGGAAACATGCTGTCGATATTCTGCTCGTCACAGCCGGCGACACACTTGAATCTACAGCATGAGAAGGCACTGAGGTAACTGCTACAGGCCAGGAGCTTCTTATAAAAAAGCCGTCTGACTACTTGTCCATGTCTTATCTCTTTCCGCCCTGTTTGGTGTTGCACTGATATATTCCCTGTGATGAGACTAGGAACTAAATATCCTTGTGGGGAGTAGGTGGAGGTGACATCAATGCTAAGCGGACAGTTTGTAATACGCCCTGTTGGCTTTGATTAGCTTGACTGTCCTGGACACGAGAGGAGAGAAGTAAAGAGCTTGTCTCTCTGTTGTTAGTGAAAACAGTCCTGGTCCGGCGGCTGTGTGATGATCTGATGGTTCTGGCTGAAACGTTGAAAGGGACGTTTCAGAGGTAACACTAGTAGAGGTGGAGTGGTTTGGTTCTGTCTTTGCTGGTTTCCATGTTGTGAAAGGGCTGGCATCGATTTTGTTTGGCGATGTTGTCCTTTGTGTCCCATACAAGCCATGGGATTGAAGCAATGCCGGAGCTGCAGACTCCTGAGTCCTGACTTGTGATTTGGTGCCACTGGTCTCTGTGGTCACTCCTCTAGTCAGTGATTGGTGAGTGGAGTCAGAGAGGGGAAGTGGTAAGCTCTTTGTGACTGTAAATATATCTACATCTAAACTAATGCTGGATTGGATTGGAGGATTCAATGCTGTTTTATTCAGAGGAAACACAGATGACACCGATGAGGCTGTTTGTGTCACACTGACAGGGTTAGACGGGCTTGAGATGTCATAGGATAAAGCAAAGGCTGCTGTTATTAACCATTCAGATGAGGATGCTGGTGATAGTGAGGATGCTGGTGATGATGGTGAAGCTGGTGATGATGATGATGATGGTGGTGGTGATGATGATGATATTGCTGCTGCTGCTGTTGGTGATGGTGGTGATGATGCTGCTGATGGTGATGACACTGCTAATGATGATGGTGATAGTGATGATGCTGGTGATGATGATGATGATGATGGTGGTGATGATGATGATATTGCTGCTGCTGATGGTGGTGCTAATGATGATGGCGATGACATTGCTAATGATGATAATGGTGGTGATGATGATAGTGATAACATTGCTGCTGATGATGGTGATGATAATATTGTTGATGATGAGAACAATGTATGTGCTGATGATGACACTGCCCTCCAATCCCCAGTCATGAAGGACGCCACTGATGACACTGACATTGATGACGTCTTGGTCTGGTGAAGCATGCTGGGAGTCAAACCTGAGCTGTCAGACAAGTCTCTGCTCGGCTCCGAAGGCCACAGGCTGGTTTGGTTGTTGTCCTTGGTGATGGTTGGCGAGGTCTTGGATCGGACCAAGCTCAGTGGGTGTTTATCCGCCAGCAGGGTCAGTATGGAGGAGAAGGCAGGCTGCTCTTTCAGGCCCACCCCCTCTGACACAGCCCTGCCATCTGGTTGGCCGACTGATAAAGGCTCCTCATCCACCAACAGTAAGCCGGCCAATGGGTGAATGGGATGGGCGGAGGCTGTTGTGTCATTGGGTACATCAGAAGAACCAGAGGCGACGTTGTTTGTCTCATCTGGAATAGAGCGAAAAGGGAAGCAAGGGGTCAATGCTGGCTACTTAAACCATGGAGGGGTCAATGCTGGCTACTTAAACCATGGAGGGGTCAATGCTGGCTACTTAAACCATGGAGGGGTCAATGCTGGCTACTTAAACCATGGAGGGGTCAATGCTGGCTACTTAAACCATGGAGGGGTCAATGCTGGCTACTTAAACCATGGAGGGGTCAATGCTGGCTACTTAAACCATGGAGGGTCAATGCTGGCTACTTAAACCATGGAGGGGTCAATGGCTACTTAAACCATGGAGGGGTCAATGCTGGCTACTTAAACCATGGAGGGGTCAATGCTGGCTACTTAAACCATGGAG
Organism: Oncorhynchus gorbuscha; assembly: GCF_021184085.1. NCBI lineage: Eukaryota > Metazoa > Chordata > Actinopteri > Salmoniformes > Salmonidae > Oncorhynchus > Oncorhynchus gorbuscha. The sequence continues at coordinate 5,261 of NW_025751794.1, read as the reverse complement.
GGGTCAATGCTGGCTACTTAAACCATGGAGGGGTCAATGCTGGCTACTTAAACCATGGAGGGTCAATGCTGGCTACTTAAACCATGGAGGGGTCAATGCTGGCTACTTAAACCATGGAGGGGGTCAATGCTGGCTACTTAAACCATGGAGGGGTCAATGCCTACTTAAACCATGGAGGGGTCAATGCTGGCTACTTAAACCATGGAGGGGTCAATGCTGGCTACTTAAACCATGGAGGATCATTTTAAAGTTGCACAAAGTTTCAGAGTGAGAGTGTGTCATTTTATTTCCATTTAGAGCAAAACCATTCAAACACTTTTTCCATTTTGCCTGGGATTCAGAAATGAGTTATTTGAAGAGAGAGAATAGCAATCAGAATCCTTACACTGCAGGAGCCATTGAGAATCTACAACCCCTTTCATCCCCTGAATAGAGATGGCTGAAATTGTATGAAATGTCCTCTGAATCATGTACATGCATTAAAAACACCTTGATGTCTATTATAAAAATAATCTTATTAAACCTGTATTCTTAAAAAATATATATATTTTGACCTCAAATCGTTTTAAAGTACTAATGTCACAGAGAGAGACATCTGGTTCAGGTGTCACAAACAAGCTGGCAGTGATAACAGCTCTAAGATGGCCGTCTGGCTGTGAGGCTGGCACTAGTCCCCCCCTCCTCTCCATTCTCAGCACGTCCCCAAACATCCTCTGCACATCTGTCTGGGGGGGGGGTTCTTTTATAGATTTACATGCCTGCCACATCACCTGCTGTATGTTTCACCTGGCAAGGTGGGTGCATCCAGCTAACACACACACTTTTTAATACCCAAATCTTGAAAATCAGTGTTAAGATCATCATGTTTCCCACAGACAAGTATCCTATCTACTAAAACACCAGGTATTTCTACTCAATACCCACACACACAAATCAGGACTGTTTTACAATACCCACACACACAGATCAGGACTGTTTTACAATACCCACACACACAGATCAGGACTGTTTTACAATACCCACACACACAGATCAGGACTGTTTTACAATACCCACACACACAGATCGGGACTGTTTTACAATACCCACACACACAGATCGGGACTGTTTTACAATACCCACACACACAGATCGGGACTGTTATACAATACCCACACACACAGATCAGGACTGTTTTACAATACCCACACACACATATCAGGACTGTTTTACAATACCCACACACAGATCAGGACTGTTTTACAATATACACACACACAGATCAGGACTGTTTTACAATACCCACACACAGATCAGGACTGTTTTACAATATACACACACACAGATCAGGACTGTTTTACAATACCCACACACACAGATCAGGACTGTTTTACAATACCCACACACACAGATCAGGACTGTTTTACAATACCCACGCACACAGATCGGGACTGTTTTACAATACCCACACACACAGATCGGGACTGTTTTACAATACCCACACACACAGATCGGGACTGTTTTACAATACCCACACACACAGATCGGGACTGTTTTACAATACCCACACACACAGATCAGGACTGTTTTACAATACCCACACACACATATCAGGACTGTTTTACAATACCCACACACACAGATCAGGACTGTTTTACAATACCCACACACACAGATCAGGACTGTTTTACAATACCCACACACAGATCAGGACTGTTTTACAATATACACACACAGATCAGGACTGTTTTACAATACCCACACACACAGATCAGGACTGTTTTACAATACCCACACACACAGATCAGGGCTGTTTTACAATACCCACACACAGATCAGGACTGTTTTACAATATACACACACAGATCAGGACTGTTTTACAATATACACACACAGATCAGGACTGTTTTACAATATACACACACAGATCAGGACTGTTTTACAATACCCACACACACAGATCAGGACTGTTTTACAATACCCACACACACAGATCAGGACTGTTTTACAATATACACACACAGATCAGGACTGTTTTACAATACACACACAGATCAGGACTGTTTTACAATACACACACAGATCAGGACTGTTTTACAATACCCACACACACACAGATCAGGACTGTTTTACAATACCCACACAGATCAGGACTGTTTTACAATACCCACACACACACAGATCAGGACTGTTTTACAATACCCACACACACACAGATCAGGACTGTTTTACAATACCCACACACACACAGATCAGGACTGTTTTACAATACACACACACAGATCAGGACTGTTTTATAATACACACACAGATCAGGACTGTTTTACAATACCCACACAGACAGAGATCAGGACTGTTTTACAATATACACACAGATCAGGACTGTTTTACAATACCCACACACACACAGATCAGGACTGTTTTACAATATACACACACAGATCAGGACTGTTTTACAATATACACACACAGATCAGGACTGTTTTACAATACCCACACACACAGATCAGGACTGTTTTACAATATACACACACAGATCAGGACTGTTTTACAATATACACACAGATCAGGACTGTTTTACAATACACCCACATATCAGGACTGTTTTACAATACCCACACACACACAGATCAGGACTGTTTTACAATACTCACACACACACAGATCAGGACTGTTTTACAATACCCACACAGATCAGGACTGTTTTACAATACCCACACACACACAGATCAGGACTGTTTTACAATACCCACACACACACAGATCAGGACTGTTTTACAATACCCACACACACACAGATCAGGACTGTTTTACAATACACACACACAGATCAGGACTGTTTTACAATACACACACAGATCAGGACTGTTTTACAATACCCACACAGACAGAGATCAGGACTGTTTTACAATATACACACAGATCAGGACTGTTTTACAATACCCACACACACAGAGGGGGATTGTTTTACATACCCAGCAGAGGCTTTGGCTTTTACAATTTCACACTGACCCCTCGGGCATAACATTTCTCATAAACTTTGCATCGAACAAAAGTCATCTAAAAACTATTTTTTTCCCAGACATTTTCCCCGTTAAATGACAATTGAAAACAGGATATCATAAACATGCATAAAGCTCAGTGAAATGCCAATATCCAGAACCACTTGGTTTCAATGCATTCTGAAATGTCACCGATACCCTCAGACAATTCATATTACATGTCCATATAAGTGGGTTCCAAGACAGACCATCTTAATAACTGGTCTGAGAGGAGGTTGATAAACAGTTTAAAACCTTTATTCATTACAAATAATAAACCCCCTTCACAGCTTCATTCATTTGAGCCTACACCAACATGTTTTGATGTTATTTGAGAGGAGTAAGTGCTAGTTTAGAATCAGGTCTATAAATAAATGTGAAAAAAGCAGATGGATATCAACTAAAGGGCCCAATAAATGTTTTGCCACTATGAGAGAACCCAGGATCTACTGCCTGTCACCATTCCAACATGAGAAAAGCATCTTCCTTTCCTGACCCAGCTCTGGTCTGCTGGATGGGGGCTGGTCTGGACAGAGGTGTGGGGTCCACCTGCAGTTTGTCACCTGCTCCGAGACAGCTGAGCATATGGGACACAGCCACAGAAGAGAGGAAAGGAGAGGACAGAGAGGGCGAGTAGAGAGGTATAATGGAATAAAAGAGAAAAGCATATGGGACACAGCAACAGAAGAGAGGAAAGGAGAGGACAGAGAAGGGGCGAGTAGAGAGGTATAATGGAATAAAGAGAAAAGCATATGGGACACAGCAACAGAAGAGAGGAAAGGAGAGAGAGGGACAGAGGGGGCGAGTAGAGAGGTATAATGGAATAAAGAAAAAAAAAAGCATATGGGACACAGCAACAGAAGAGAGGAAAGGAGAGGACAGAGAGGGGAGAGTAGAGGTATAATGGAATAAAGAGAAAAGCATATTGGACACAGCAACAGAAGAGAGGAAAGGGAGAGGACAGAGGGGGCGAGTAGAGAGGTATAATGGAATAAAGAGAAAAGCATATGGACACAGCAACAGAAGAGAGGAAAGGAGAGGACAGAGAGGGAGAGTAGAGAGGTATAATGGAATAAAGAGAAAAGCATATGGGACACAGCAACAGAAGAGAGGAAAGGAGAGGACAGAGAGGGGAGTAGAGAGGTATAATGGAATAAAGAGAAAAGCATATCGGACACAGCAACAGAAGAGAGGAAAGGAGAGGACAGAGAGGGGCGAGGGAGAGAGGTATAATGGAATAAAGAGAAAAGCATATCGGACACAGCAACAGAAGAGAGGAAAGGAGAGGACAGAGAGGGGCGAGTAGAGAGGTATAATGGAATAAAGAGAAAAGCATATCGGACACAGCAACAGAAGAGAGGAAAGGAGAGGACAGAGAGGGGCGAGTAGAGAGGTATAATGGAATAAAGAGAAAAGCATATCGGACACAGCAACAGAAGAGAGGAAAGGAGAGGACAGAGAGGGGCGAGTAGAGAGGTATAATGGAATAAAGAGAAAAGCAGATGGGACACAGCAACAGAAGAGAGGAAAGGAGAGGACAGAGGGGCGAGTAGAGAGGTATAATGGAATAAAGAGAAAAGCATATGGGACACAGCCACAGAAGAGAGGAAAGGAGAGGACAGAGAGGGGTGAGTAGAGAGGTATAATGGAATAAAGAGAAAAGCATATGGGACAGAGTTGATGGCAAAATTGGAAAAGGTCATTTAAACTGTTGTTCTGTCTTCCTGAGGACAATCACTGTCCCTCTAATTGTCTGAAGCTGCTGTAGTTCAGTTGGTGCCTGTTAGCACAGTGCTATAGACTCTGAGGCCTGGCTACTGAATGACCTGTGAATGACAATTACAGCTCTTTGTCCCCACACTGCTGACACACAGAGACAGGCTGCATCCTAACCGTTCTAAAGTTACTGTATCATGGACTATAGTACCGTATCTGGAGTCTAACAGACTGTAGAGAGGTCTGTATCATGGACTATAGTACCGTATCTGGAGTCTAACAGACTGTAGAGAGGTCTATATCATGGACTATAGTACCGTATCTGGAGTCTAACAGACTGTAGAGAGGTCTGTATCATGGACTATAGTACTGTATCTAGTGTCTAACAGACTGTAGAGAGGTCTGTATCATGGACTATAGTACCGTATCTAGAGTCTAACAGACTGTAGAGAGGTCTGTATCATGGACTATAGTACCATATCTAGAGTCTAACAGACTGTAGAGAGGTCTGTATCATGGACTATA
>NW_025751793.1:0-14279 GCF_021184085.1 Oncorhynchus gorbuscha | reverse complement strand
AGATTTAAATGTTTTTTAGAGTGAAGTACATCGAAAAATCAAGAGAAAAACTGCAAGACTCAATAGAAGACAAAACCAGGAACAAACCAAAAAGACGGGCTTTTGAAAAAATTAACTATTTTTCATAAAATTGTACAGTTATCTTAGCTAGTTGAATTGCTAGCAGAATTGTTTACTTGTTGCTAAGCAGTTGCTAGGGACTCTCCTGTAAGAAGCTAGCTAGCTTACAAAGAATAACAACAAAAATATCTAGTTAACAGAAGAAAGGAAGACTAAATAAGGACAAAAGAAGGACAGAAGAAAAAGGAAAGAAAGAGGACAACAAAGTGAAACAGTCAGCACTTCTATTGCAACTTCGTATTTCGTCGTCCCTAACATAGTCTACACTGCTATCTGCCCAGCAGCTAGCCAGCTAGCAAACGTCCACCGTCTACCGAATAGCAGCACTGTAGAAACTATTACACTCAACTGAACGACTTGATTAGTGTAGTGTTAGCTAGCTACATAGTTGTCTTTGCTGTCTACGTATCAAGATAATTGTGTAGTTTAGAGCGTGTAGTCTTAGAGTGATTATCTTAATTTACCGAGGTTAGCTAGCCAGCTATTTGTCGTCCTTAACGTAGGAGACTCTGCTAGCCAACAGCTAGCCAACGTCTACTGAATAGAACTTCCGCACTCAACAACCCGGTCGCATTCCGCTTCGCTCCACAGGTAGTATCACATTTTCATTTCATTTCATTACAGCACAACGGTTTGATTTGTTTGATCGTAGCTAGCTACATAGCTAGCTACATAGCCGTCTGTGTATCAAAGATAATTGTGTAGTCTAGAGCGATTTTCTAGGTTAGCTAGCCAGCTATTGTCGTTCTTTAACGCAACGTAACGTAATCAACACTGCTAGCTAGCCAGCTAGCCCCAATAGCAGCACTGTATAAACTATTACACTCAACGGAACGACTTGATTAGTGTAGTGTCAACAACGCAGCCACTGCCCAGCTAGACTACAAAGTCAACAAACGCAGCCACTGCCAGCTAGCCTACTTCAGCAGTATTGTATCATTTTAATCATTTTAGTCAATAAGATTCTTGCTACGTAAGCTTAACTTTCTGAACATTCGAGACGTGTAGTCCACTTGTCATTCCAATCTCCTTGCATTAGCGTAGCCTCTTCTGTAGCCTGTCAACTATGTGTCTGTCTATCCCTGTTCTCTCCTCTCTGCACATACCATACAAACGCTCCACACCGCGTGGCCGCTGCCACCCTAATCTGGTGGTCCCAGCGCGCACGACCCACGTGGAGTTCCAGGTCTCCGGTAGCCTCTGGAACTGCCGATCTGCGGTAACAAGGCAGAGTTCATCTCAGCCTATGCCTCCCTCCAGTCCTCGACTTCTTGGCACTGACAGAAACATGGATCACCACAGATAACACTGCTACTCCTGCTCTCTCTTCGTCCGCCCACGTGTTCTCGCACACCCCGAGAGCTTCTGGTCAGCGGGGTGGTGGCATCGGGATCCTTATCTCTCCCAAGTGGTCATTCTCTCTTTCTCCCTTACCCATCTGTCTATCGCCTCCTTTGAATTTCATGCTGTCACAGTTACCAGCCCTTTCAAGCTTAACATCCTTATCATTTATCGCCCTCCGGTCCCCTCGGAGAGTTCATCAATGAGCTTGATGCATTGATAAGCTCCTTTCCTGAGGACGGCTCACCTCTCACAGTTCTGGGCGACTTTAACCTCCCCACGTCTACCTTTGACTCATTCCTCTCTGCCTCCTTCTTTCCACTCCTCTCCTCTTTTGACCTCACCCTCTCACCTTCCCCCTACTCACAAGGCAGGCAATACGCTCGACCTCATCTTTACTAGATGCTGTTCTTCCACTAACCTCATTGCAACTCCCCTCCAAGTCTCCGACCACTACCTTGTATCCTTTTCCCTCTCGCTCTCATCCAACACTTCCCACACTGCCCCTACTGGATGGTATCGCGCCGTCCCAACCTTCGCTCTCTCTCCCCGCTACTCTCTCCTCTTCCATCCTATCATCTCTTCCCTCTGCTCAAACCTTCTCCAACCTATCTCCTGATTCTGCCTCCTCAACGCTCCTCTCCTCCCTTTCTGCATCCTTTGACTCTCTATGTCCCCTATCTTCCAGGCCGGCTCGGTCCTCCTCCCGCTCCATGGCTTGACGACTCATTGCGAGCTCACAGAACAGGGCTCCGGGCAGCCGAGCGGAAATGGAGGAAAACTCGCCTCCCTGCGGACCTGGCATCCTTTCGCTCCCTCCTCTCTACATTTTCCTCCTCTGTCTCTGCTGCTAAAACCACTTTCTACCACTCTAAATTTCAAGCATCTGCCTCTAACCCTAGGAAGCTCTTTGCCACCTTCTCCTCCCTCCTGAATCCTCCTCCCCCTCCCCCTCCTCCTCCCTCTCTGCAGATGACTTCGTCAACCATTTTGAAAAGAAGGTCGACGACATCCGATCCTCGTTTGCTAAGTCAAACGACACTGCTGGTTCTGCTCACACTGCCCTACCCTGTGCTCTGACCTCTTTCTCCCCTCTCTCTCAGATGAAATCTCGCGTCTTGTGACGACCGGCCGCCCAACAACCTGCCCGCTCGACCCTATCCCCTCCTCTCTTCTCCAGACCATTTCCGGAGACCTTCTCCCTTACCTCACCTCGCTCATCAACTTATCCCTGACCGCTGGCTACGTCCCTTCCGTCTTCAAGAGAGCGAGAGTTGCACCCCTTCTGAAAAAACCTACACTCGATCCCTCCGATGTTAACAACTACAGACCAGTATCCCTTCTTTCTTTTCTCTCCAAAACTCTTGAACGTGCCGTCCTTGGTCAGCTCTCCCGCTATCTCTCTCAGAATGACCTGCTTGATCCAAATCAGTCAGGTTTCAAGACTAGTCATTCAACTGAGACTGCTCTTCTCTGTATCACGGAGGCGCTCCGCACCGCTAAAGCTAACTCTCTCTCCTCTGCTCTCATCCTTCTAGACCTATCGGCTGCCTTCGATACTGTGAACCATCAGATCCTCCTCTCCACCCTCTCCGAGTTGGGCATCTCTGGCGCGCCCACGCTTGGATTGCGTCCTACCTGACAGGTCGCTCCTACCAGGTGGCGTGGCGAGAATCTGTCTCCTCACCACGCGCTCTCACCACTGGTGTCCCCCAGGGCTCTGTTCTAGGCCCTCTCCTATTCTCGCTATACACCAAGTCACTTGGCTCTGTCATAACCTCACATGGTCTCTCCTATCATTGCTATGCAGACGACACACAATTAATCTTCTCCTTTCCCCCTTCTGATGACCAGGTGGCGACCGCATCTCTGCATGTCTGGCAGACATATCAGTGTGGATGACGGATCACCACCTCAAGCTGAACTTCGGCAAGACGGAGCTGCTCTTCCTCCCGGGGAAGGACTGCCCGTTCCATGATCTCGCCATCACGGTTGACAACTCCATTGTGTCCTCCTCCCAGAGCGCTAAGAACCTTGGTGTGATCCTGGACAACACCCTGTCGTTCTCAACTAACATCAAGACGGTGGCACGTTCCTGTAGGTTCATGCTCTACAACATCCGCAGAGTACGACCCTGCCTCACACAGGAAGCGGCGCAGGTCCTAATCCAGGCACTTGTCATCTCCCGTCTGGATTACTGCAACTCGCTGTTGGCTGGGCTCCTGCCTGTGCCATTAAACCCCTACAACTCATCCAGAACGCCGCAGCCCGTCTAGTGTTCAACCTTCCCAAGTTCTCTCACGTCACCCCGCTCCTCCGCTCTCCACTGGCTTCCAGTTGAAGCTCGCATCCGCTACAAGACCATGGTGCTTGCCTACGGAGCTGTGAGGGAACGGCACCTCAGTACCTCCAGGCTCTGATCAGGCCCTACACCCAAATAAGGGCACTGCGTTCATCCACCTCTGGCCTGCTCGTCTCCCTACCACTGAGGAAGTACAGTTCCCGCTCAGCCCAGTCAAAACTGTTCGCTGCTCTGGCTCCCCAATGGTGGAACAAACTCCCTCACGACGCCAGGACAGCGGAGTCAATCACCACCTTCCGGAGACACCTGAAACCCCACCTCTTTAAGGAATACTTAGGATAGGATAAAGTAATCCTTCTCACCCCCCCCCCCTTAAAATATTTAGATGCACTATTGTAAAGTGGCTGTTCCACTGGATGTCATAAGGTGAATGCACCAATTTGTAAGTCGCTCTGGATAAGAGCGTCTGCTAAATGACTTAAATGTAAAATGATGGCCCGGGAAATTCATTAGACACAACCTTTCCATGCCATCTGCTTCCCTCTCTCTGACGTCCACCTCTTTGACGGGTCCTATGGCCACCTCTTTGACGGGTCCTATGGCCACCTCTTAGATCTCTTTGACGTGTCCTGTGGCCACCTCTTAGATCTCTTTGACGGGTCCTATGGCCACCTCTTAGATCTCTTTGACGTGTCCTGTGGCCACCTCTTAGATCTCTTTGACGGGTCCTATGGCCACCTCTTAGATCTCTTTGACGTGTCCTGTGGCCACCTCTTAGATCTCTTTGACGGGTCCCATGGCCACCTCTTAGATCTCGTTGACGGGTCCTATGGCCACCTCTTAGATCTCTTTGACGGGTCCCATGGCCACCTCTTAGATCTCTTTGACGGGTCCTATGGCCACCTCTTAGATCTCTTTGACGGGTCCCATGGCCACCTCTTAGATCTCTTTGACGGGTCCTATGGCCACCTCTTAGATCTCTTTGACGGGTCCTATGGCCACCTCTTAGATCTCTTTGACGGGTCCTATGGCCACCTCTTAGATCTCTTTGACGGGTCCCATGGCCACCTCTTAGATCTCTTTGACGGGTCCTATGGCCACCTCTTAGATCTCTTTGACGGGTCCTATGGCCACCACCTGAAATAACAGCCTTTTTGATTATCTGTTTTGAGTTTTGTACTAAGATTTGAAAATGTACCATATACTTGTTAAAATAGTACCAAAGCAATAAAAAAAATGTAAATTAGTCAAAACAGGGTCATTTTACATCTGGCCAGAAGTTAATAAGAAAACTTTCTTAACAGAGGGAAAAGTCCTCATGTCTGTTGCCTATATAGAATCCCTATACTTTAACGATGACAGATTCTCCATCCTAGAGGGGGAGATCAACCATTTCCAGGCCCAGGGACATGTACGCTTCTGTGGTGACCTAAATGCCAGAACTGGACAAGAACCTGAACTCTCAGCACTCAGGAGGACAAACACCTACCTGGAGGTGACAGCATTCCCTCCCCAATATGCCCCCCTAAACACAACAACGACAAAACAACCAACAAAAATGTCTCACAATTCCTGCAACTCTGTCGCAAGCTGGGTCTGTACATAGTCAATGGTAGGCTTCGAGGGGACTCCTATGGTACGTTCACCTACAGCTCATCCCTCGGCAGTATCACTATAGATTACTTTATCATTGACCTCAATCCAGAGTCTCTGAGTGTTCACAGTCAGACCACTGACACCCCTATCAGATCATAGCAAAATCACAGTCTACTTGAACAGAGTAATAATCAATCATGAGGCAGGTAGTGTAGAAACCTACCAAAAAACTATTGGGCAACAACACAATCAATCCCTTTTAGACAACTTCCTGGACACAACATTTCACTGCCATAGTGAAGGTGTGAACTTGGCAGTAAAAGCCTAAACAGTATATTTGACCTTTCAAATATATAAATTGTCAAGCAGACAACTTAGGAAAATGAACAACAATGATACATGGTTTGATGAAGAATTCAAAAATCTAAGAAAGAAATTCAAAAACCTATCCAACCAAAAACAGAGACCCAGAAAACCTGAGCCTACGCCTTCCACTATAGTGAAATACTAAAACAGTACAGAAATACACTAAGAAAATATGAACAGCACAAAAATCAGCTCAATGCAATTGAAGAATCCATAGAATCTAACCGCACAAAGAGTTACCATCCAAAATGGAGATGTATGGATAAACCACTTATCCAATATTTTCTGCTCTATAACAAAGAACAAACACCAAAAACATATACAAGATCAATTACAAATCTTAGAATCAGTTATTAAAGACTGCCAGAACCCACTGGATTCTCCAATTACACTGAATCAGCTACAGGACAAAATACAAACTCTCCAACCCAAAAAGGCCTGTGCTGTTGATGATATCCTAAATCAAATGGTAAAATATACAGACCACAAATTCCAATTGGCTGTACTTAACCTCTCTTACATCTTCACCAATATTTGGAACCAAGGACTGATCACTCCAATCCACAAAATTTGACCCCAATAGCTACCGTGGGATATTCATTTTTATTTTTTTATTTCACCTTTATTTAACCAGGTAGGCTAGTTGAGAACAAGTTCTCATTTGCAACTGCGACCTGGCCAAGATAAAGCATAGCAGTGTGAACAGACAACACAGAGTTACACATGGAATAAACAATTAACAAGTCAATAACACAGTAGAAAAAAATGGGCAGTCTATATACAATGTGTGCAAAAGGCATGAGGAGGTAGGCGAATAATACAGTTTTGCAGATTAACACTGGAGTGATAAATGATCAGATGGTCATGTACAGGTAGAGATATTGGTGTGCAAAAGAGCAGAAAAATAAATAAATAAAAACAGTATAAAAAACAGTATGGGAATGAGGTAGGTGAAAATGGGTGGGCTATTTTCCTATAGACTATGTACAGCTGCAGCTATCGGTTAGCTGCTCGGATAGCTGATGTTTGAAGTTGGTGAGGGAGATAAAGTCTCCAACTTCAGCGATTTTTGCAATTCGTTCCAGTCACAGGCAGCAGAGTACTGGAATGAAAGGCGGCCAAATGATGTGTTGGCTTTAGGGATGATCAGTGAGATACACCTGCTGGAGCGCGTGCTACGGATGGGTGTTGCCATCGTGACCAGTGAACTGAGATAAGGCGGAGCTTTACCTAGCATGGATTTGTAGATGACCTGGAGCCAGTGGGTCTGGCGACGAATATGTAGTGAGGGCCAGCCGACTAGAGCATACAAGTCGCAGTGGTGGGTAGTATAAGGTGCTTTAGTGACAAAACGGCAACCTTGGGAAATTCCTTTGCATTATCATTAACCGCAGACTCCTACATCTCCTCAGTGAAAACAATGTACGGAGCAAATGTCAAATTGGCTTTTTACAAATGACCGTACGGCAGTCCACGTATTCACCCTAATAGACAAACCAATAAACCAAAACAAAAGCTATGTCTTCTCATGCTTTGTTGGTATAAAAAAAAAGCATTTGACTCAATTTGGCATGAGGGTCTGCTATACAAATGGATGGAAAGACGGGGGAAAGACATATGACGTTATAAAGTCCAAGTACACAAACAACAAGTGTTTCACTTAAAATTGTGCAAAAACACAGATTTACTTTCACACGGCTGTGGGGTGAGACAATGATGCAGCTTGAGCTCCACCCTGTTATACATATATGTCTACAAATTGGCGAGGGCACAAGAACAGTCTGCAGCACCCAGCCTCAACCTACTAGAATCTGAAGTCAAATGTCTACTGTTTGCTGATGATCTGGTGCTTAAAGCAGCACCTAGATATTCAGCACAGATTCTGTCAGACCTGGGCCCTGACAGTGTACAAAAATATTGGTGTACCAAAAAAAGGTCCAGTTGCCAGGACTACAAATATAAATTCCATCTAGAAAACTATCCCTACCTCAGTCTAAACATCAGGACCACAGGTCACTTCCACAAAGCCGTGAACGATCTGAGAGACAAGGCAAAACGGGCCTACTACACCATCAAAAGGAACATAAAATCCGACATCCCCATTAGGATCTGGCAAAAAAATACTTGACTCAGTTATAGAACCCATTACCCTTTATGGTTGTAAGGTCTGGGGTCCACTCACAAAGCAAGATCCCACAAAACGGGGCACAAACACCAATTTGAGCTGCTGCATGCAAAATTCAGCAAAAACATCATCAAGGTACAACGTAAAACACCAAATAATGCATAAAGAGCAGAATTAGGAGGATACCCTGTACTTATCAAAATCCAGAAAAGAGAATTCAAACCTTCCATAACAAAGCTATCACCTACAGAAAGATTAACCAAGAGAAGAGTCCCCTCAGCAAGATGGTCCTGGGGCTCTGTTCATAAACACAAAAACAGAGCCCCAGGACAGCAACACAATTCAACCCAACCAAATCATGACAAAACAAAAAGATAATTACTTAAGAATTAACCAAAAACAGAGCAAACTAGAATGCATCTCAATTGGGTTGAGGTCGGGTGATGCAGCACTCCATCACTCTCCTTCATGGTCAAATAGCCCTTACACAGCCTGGAGTTGTGTTGGGTCATTGTCCTGTTGAAAAACACATAGTTCCACTAAGTGCAAACCAGATGGGATGGCGTATCGCTGCAGAATGTTGTGGTAGCCATGCTGGTTAAGTGTGCCTTGAATTCGAAAGAAATCACAGACAGTGTCACCAGCAAAGCACCCCCACACCATCACACCTCTTGCTTCATGGTGGGAACCACACATGCGGAGATCATCCGGTCACCTACTCTACATTTCACAAAGACACGGCGGTTAGAACCACAAATGTCACATTTGGACTCATCAGACCAAATGACATATTTCCACCGATTTAATGTCCATTGCTCGTGAAGATTGCTCTTCTTCTTATTGGTGTCCTTTAGTAGTAGTTTCATTACAGCAATTCGACCATAAAGGGCGATTCACGCAGTCTGCTCTGAACAGTTGATGTTGAGATGTGTCTGTTACTTTAACTCTATGAAGCATTTATTTGGGCTGCAATTTCTGAGGCTGTTAACTCTAATGATCTTATCCTCTGCAGCAGAGGTAACTAACTATGGGTCTTCCTTTCCTGTGGCGGTCCTCATTAGAGCCAGTTTCATCATAGCACTTGATGGTTTTTGTGACAGCACTTGAATAAACTTTCAAAGTTCTTGAAATGTTCAGGATTGACTGACCTTCATGTCTTAAAGTAATGGCGGACTGTCATTTCTCTTTGCTTATTTGAGCTGTTCTTGGATTTGGTCTTTTACCAAACAGGGCTATCTTCTGTATACCACCCATATCATGTCACAACACAACGGATTGGCTCAAATGCATTAAGAAGGAAAGAAATTCCACAAATTATCTTTGAACAAGGCACACCTATTAATTGAAATGCATTCCAGGTGACTACCTCATGAAGTTGGTTGAGAGAATGCCAAGAGTGTGCGAAGCTGTCATCAAGGCAAATGGTGGCCACTTTGAAGAATCTCAAATATAAATATATTTTGTTTAACACTTTTGTGGTTACTACATATGTGTTATTTCATAGTTTTGATGTCTTTACTATTTTCTATGTTGTATAATAATAGTGAGAAAAAAAGAAAAACCCTTGAATGAGTAGGTGTCCAAACTTTTGACTGGTACTGTATCATATGCCTGACTTCTTTTTTCCTACATAAGTAAAATCTGGAATATGCCTTTACTACCATTCATTCCAATTAGCTGCTATTTTCACCCCTTTCTGGAACTTTTAGGGTTCATGACAAAGCCCCTTCAGTAATTTAATAGGATTTATATGGTTGTAATGATCCTACACACCTGTAATTAATGCCAAAGGGATGTGTTAACTGGTGTCATGTGTAAGTTGTCTGCCTAGAATCTCAGTGTATTTCATGGAACATGCATCTGACTGGATCACAGTGGAGCATATATTCCACTTTTCTTACTCTCAATCCTATCTAAGGCTTTGGGGTTAATGTTAACTTCCGGAAGTTATTGTCACAGGTAACAGATGGAGTTGAAGGGGAAAGGAAGAGGGGTGGGTGTATATGTGGCCGGCTATGATGTGAGCTGCCCTGCAGTAAACCTGGGATAATCACAGTGTTTTATTGTGAGGGCCAAGTGATAACAGCTTCTTTCTGTGTTTGTGTTGAGTGCATGTAATTGGACTCTTAGGTCCACCCCTTGAGCCTGTTTACATAGGATGTGGAGGAGAGTATCCCTCCCCCTCCTCTTCCACTACTCCAGTCCCTTCATACACTCTCTACTCTGTAGCTGGGCCTGTGTCTGGAGCCCATAGCGTCACCACAACACCAGCCTATTATCAAACTACACGTACAATACACTGTCTGATGACGTACCATTTGTCTCACACGCTTGCATGTGTTGAATGAAAGAGGAAATGTATCGACTGTCACGCAGGTCTTATCTCCGTGTTTGTCGTTTTTACTTCAGTAAATACAGTACACCGAATTCTCGAAACATTAGGAACACCTTCTAAATATTGAGTTCACCCCCTTTTGCCCTCAGAACAGCCTCAATTTGTCGGGGCGTGGACTACAAGGCGTCGAAAGCGTTCCTACAGGGATGCTGGCCCATGTGGACTCAAGTTGGCTGGATGTCCTTTAGGTGGTGGACCATCCTTGATACACACGGGAAACTGTTGAGCGTTAGTTCTTGACACACTCAAACCTGTGCGCCTGGCACCTACTGCCATACCCCATTCAAAAGCATTTAAATCTTTTGTCTTGCCCATTTACACAATCCATGTCTCAATTCTCTCAAGGCTTAAAACTCTTTCTTTATACTGTCTCCTCCCCTTCATCTACACTGATTGAAGTGGATTTAACATGTGACATCAATAAGGGATCATAGCATTTACCTGGATTCACCTGGTCAGTCCATGTCAAATCAAATCAAATCAAATCAAATTTTATTTGTCACATACACATGGTTAGCAGATGTTAATGCGAGTGTAGCGAAATGCTTGTGCTTCTAGTTCCGACAATGCAGTGATAACCAACAAGTAATCTAACTAACAATTCCAAAAAAAACTACTGTATTATACACAGTGTAAGGGGATAAGGAACATGTACATAAGGATATATGAATGAGTGATGGTACAGAGCAGCATACAGTAGATGGTATCGAGTACAGTATATACATATGAGATGAGTGTGTAGACAAAGTAAACAAAGTGGCATAGTTAAAGTGGCTAGTGATACATGTGTTACATAAGGATGCAGTCGATGTTGTAGAGTACAGTATATACATATGCATATGAGATGAATAATGTAGGGTAAGTAACATTATATAAGGTAGCATTGTTTAAAGTGGCTAGTGATATATATATATATATATATATATATATATATATATATATTTACATCATTTCCATCAATTCCCATTATTAAAATGGCTGGAGTTGGGTCAGTGTCAATGACAGTGTGTTGGCAGCAGCCACTCAATGTTAGTGGTGGCTATTTAACAGTCTGATGGCCTTGAGATAGAAGCTGTTTTTCAGTCTCTCGGTCCCAGCTTTGATGCACCTGTACTGACCTCGCCTTCTGGATGATAGCGGGGTGAACAGGCAGTGGTTCGGGTGGTTGATGTCCTTGATGATCTTTATGGCCTTCCTGTAACAACGGGTGGTGTAGGTGTCCTGGAGGGCAGGTAGTTTGCCCCCGGTGATGCGTTGTGCAGTCCTCACTACCCTCTGGAGAGCCTTACGGTTGAGGGCAGAGCAGTTGCCGTACCAGGCGGTGATACAGCCCGCCAGGATGCTCTCGATTGTGCATCTGTAGAAGTTTGTGAGTGCTTTTGGTGACAAGCCGAATTTTTTCAGCCTCCTGAGGTTGAATAGGCGCTGCTGCGCCTTCTTCACGACGCTGTCAGTGTGAGTGGACCAATTCAGATTGTCTGTGATGTGTATGCCGAGGAACTTAAAACTAGCTACCCTCTCCACTACTGTTCCATCGATGTGGATAGGGGGGGGTGTTCCCTCTGCTGTTCCTGACCTCATGGAAAGAGCAGGTGTTTCTAATGTTTTGTACACTCAGTGTATATATTCTCATTATAGCTGGTGTTCCTTTTCTCTCTGTGTGGCAGTGGAATGTTTGTTTTTACATAGGAGATTCATTTAGAACTCTGTCACTGACTAGTGATCTTATCCTGAAAACATCAGATAATCTGCACCTGTGTTACATTTCTGCTCCCTCCACCCCCCCCCCCCCATCTACCCCAGTGGAAGCTATTTTTCACTGATGTTCTGTGAGCTAGTACAGCTCGAAATGTGTTTGTGTGTATGAGGGATTGGAACCTGAAGGCATAACTAGCCCTATACTTGGCTGGGCTTTTAAAGAGCTGTCGAGAAAGAAAGCAAGACTAGTGAGTTTTAAGAGAACGGACACACATGCTGATTAAGTTCACACACTGTATGTTTTCTTTTTTCCTCTGTGAAATATTCCGAAGGCTGCACTAAAATGACTTTTACTCTAAGCTGGTCCCAATTACTCTACCTTGAAGAATGTCACTTTCTCTTTTTTGCCCTCACTCCTGTAAAGTGTAGCACAAACCGTGTGACTGTGTGAGTTTGGCCTTTGGTTAGGGAGTAGCAGGCTAACACATCTGCATGTTATTGTGTTTATGCAGTGGTTCCCACCTCTGGCTCTGCCTGGTGTTCTCCTCCCCCTGTTGATTCAGCTCTAGCTCAGCCTTTTTCCTAGACGTCTGGATATGAGACGGATATGAGTCAGTTGATTGCTCTGCAATTGGAGTAAACCTGTAGGCCACATAATGGCACACAATGAGAGACTGAGGCTGGAATTAATTCACTCATAGTCAACCACAATAACATTGCTCCTGTGCAGCAACATGTACAGTTTAGGTAATGGAACTACTTAGACAAGGTATACAGATTGGAAAAACACTGCTAATTCTGATATACCATGAAAACATTCATACCCACTTGGTGTTATGAAGACCCCCACAATAAATACACTTTGGGAAGCATTAAGCAAAATCCTCCATAGCACATGATTAATAAAATTTCCCTCCATCAGCAATTTTCATATTGTACATTTGATTCAATGTTGCCATTGCTGAGAGAGACTCCTCTCTCCAGCCTGTCTGGTCTCTCCTCTCATCAACACAGACAGACAGCACATCTGCTGCCTCTGCAATACATGGCTGTCTCCTTCCCTCCCTCCATCCCTCCTTCCTTCCTTCATTCCATCCATCCATCCATCCATCCATCCATCCATCCATCCATCCATCCATCCAGGGAAACACTCAACACTCAATTAACATTTCTCCCTGTTTCACTCCTTTCCAATGTAACACTGTTAGCCTGCTGGCACAGAACGTTATGTGCGAGAATTCCCCGTCGATGAGAAAATCAAACAATGCTTATTTACACTATGCAGGAATAAGTCATCACCCACCGTTCATTCCCGGTGGAGGAGTTTATGACAATGAGGGATTATTTTGGTTGACCGCAATAGAAAGTAGATCCAGATGGCAGCACATGTGATGTGAGTGAGGCGGTCATGTGAAACTCAGTCAGGGGAGAGTGGAGACGGAGTGGATAGAAAGACGTGAGTGCAGCTGTCAGTCCTGTGTTATGGCAATTCAGGACATGTGGCAGACACACATTGATGCATGTTTCTGTGTGTCAGTCTACATGTGTTTGGATCTGGTCCTCTCTACGTTCAGACAACCTTCCATCAATAATGATGAGGTCTCTCTTGCGAACGAGATTTAATTTCAACGAGACTAACCTGTGCAAATAAAGCTAAATGAAAGGTAAATTCCCTTGTCTGTCACAAACTGTGTTTGAATTGGTAGGTGTTGCTCCCAACCACTGACACAGGGTCAGCTATTTCTCATAATGGTTTAAGGTTAGGACTGATATAATCTGATGTTAGAATATAGACTGTTTTTCAGTTTTCATACCCTGTCCTCTCACTGTCTAAACATGCCCTCTCTCATTCCGTCTCCTCTCCATCTCCCAGAGGTGACAGACCAGGGCAGCAGGCGCGAGCTCAAATCCATGCCCTTCATCAGCTACCTGTCTGGGCTGCTGAAGACCCAACTACTGGCGGAGGACCTGGTGAGCGGTGTGGAGATTCGCTGTGAGGAGAAGGGCAGCTGCCCCTCGGCCTGCCACCTGTGCCATCAGGCAGGCCGCGAGCAGCCCTTGCCCATCCCCGTCCTGCTGGAGGTCAGCCGCATCGTGCCCCTTTACAGCCTGGTGCAGGACAACGTCACCAAGGAGGTGAGGGGGGACGGTAGGAGGGAGGGATGGAGTGGGGGGGAGACCCTATACAGTCTGGTGCAAAGGTGAACTTCACCAAATAGGTGAGGATATAGGGAGGGAGGGACGGAGAGAGGGGGAACAGAGGAAGAGGAGGATAGTGGGAGCTGAATAGGGATGATGGGGGAGATTCCTCTATAATCTGGTATAGAACTACATCA
>NW_025751792.1:10000-14279 GCF_021184085.1 Oncorhynchus gorbuscha | reverse complement strand
CATGGAAGACAGGATGGACGCGACGAAGATGTCGCGGAAGAAGCAGTCGCACAGCGACAGGATTGACGACCTGGGAGACACGGAACGGACCAATGAACCGCGGAGTCAACTTACGAGAAGCTGTCGTAAGAGGAAGGTTGCGAGTGGAAAGCCACACTCTCTGGCCGCAACAATACCTTGGACTCTTAATCCTGCGTTTATTGGCGGCTCTCACCGTCTGTGCCCTGTAACGGCAAAGTGCAGACCTCACCCTCCTCCAGGTGCGCTCACAACGTTGGACAAACGCTTGAGCGGAGGGAACGCTGGACTCGGCAAGCTGGGATGAGAACAGAGGAGGCTGGTAACCCAGACTACTCTGAAACGGAGATAACCCGGTAGCAGACGAAGGAAGCGAATTGTGAGCGTATTCTGCCCAGGGGAGCTGTTCTGCCCAAGACGCAGGGTTTCTGAAAGAAAGGCTGCGTAGTATGCGACCAATCGTCTGATTGGCCCTCTCTGCTTGACCGTTAGACTGGGGATGAAACCCGGAAGAGAGACTGACGGACGCACCAATCAAACGACAGAACTCCCTCCAAAACTGTGACGTGAATTGCGGGCCTCTGTCTGAAACGGCGTCTAACGGGAGGCCATGAATTCTGAATACATTCTCAATAATGATTTGTGCCGTCTCCTTAGCGGAAGGAAGTTTAGCGAGGGGAATGAAATGTGCCGCCTTAGAGAACCTATCGACAACCGTCAGAATCACAGTCTTCCCCGCAGACAAAGGCAGACCGGTAATGAAGTCTAAGGCAATGTGAGACCATGGTCGAGAAGGAATGGGGAGCGGTCTGAGACGACCGGCAGGAGGAGAGTTACCCGACTTAGTCTGCGCGCAGTCCGAACAAGCAGCCACGAAACGGCGCGTGTCACGCTCCTGAGTCGGCCACCAAAAGCGCTGGCGAATAGACGCAAGAGTGCCTCGAACACCGGGATGACCAGCTAACTTGGCAGAGTGAGCCCACTGAAGAACAGCCAGACGAGTGGAAACAGGAACGAAAAGGAGGTTACTAGGACAAGCGCGCGGCGACGCAGTGTGCGTGAGTGCTTGCTTAACCTGTCTTTCAATTCCCCAGACTGTTAACCCGACAACACGCCCATAAGGAAGAATCCCCTCGGGATCAGTAGAAGCCACAGAAGAACTAAACAGACGGGATAAGGCATCAGGCTTGGTGTTCTTGCTACCCGGACGGTAAGAAATCACAAACTCGAAACGAGCGAAAAACAACGCCCAACGAGCTTGACGGGCATTAAGTCGTTTGGCAGAACGGATGTACTCAAGGTTCTTATGGTCTGTCCAAACGACAAAAGGAACGGTCGCCCCTCCAACCACTGTCGCCATTCGCCTAGGGCTAAGCGGATGGCGAGCAGTTCACGGTTACCCACATCATAGTTGCGCTCAGATGGCGACAGGCGATGAGAAAAATAAGCGCAAGGATGAACCTTATCGTCAGACTGGAAGCGCTGGGATAGAATGGCTCCCACGCCTACCTCTGAAGCGTCAACCTCGACAATGAATTGTCTAGTGACGTCAGGAGTAACGAGGATAGGAGCGGACGTAAAACGTTCTTTTAGAAGATCAAAAGCTCCCTGGGCGGAACCGGACCACTTAAAACACGTCTTGACAGAAGTAAGAGCTGTGAGAGGGGCAGCAACTTGACCGAAATTACGAATGAAACGCCGATAGAAATTAGCGAAACCTAAAAAGCGCTGCAACTCGACACGTGACCTTGGAACGGGCCAATCACTGACAGCTTGGACCTTAGCGGAATCCATCTGAATGCCTTCAGCGGAAATAACGGAACCGAGAAAAGTAACGGAGGAGACATGAAAAGAGCACTTCTCAGCCTTTACGTAGAGACAATTCTCTAAAAGGCGCTGTAGAACACGTCGAACGTGCTGAACATGAATCTCGAGTGACGGAGAAAAAATCAGGATATCGTCAAGATAGACAAAAACAAAAATGTTCAGCATGTCTCTCAGAACATCATTAACTAATGCCTGAAAAACAGCTGGCGCATTGGCGAGACCGAACGGCAGAACCCGGTACTCAAAATGCCCTAACGGAGTGTTAAACGCCGTTTTCCACTCGTCCCCCTCTCTGATGCGCACGAGATGGTAAGCGTTACGAAGGTCCAACTTAGTAAAGCACCTGGCTCCCTGCAGAATCTCGAAGGCTGATGACATAAGGGGAAGCGGATAACGATTCTTAACCGTTATGTCATTCAGCCCTCGATAATCCACGCAGGGGCGCAGAGTACCGTCCTTCTTCTTAACAAAAAGAACCCCGCCCCGGCCGGAGAAGAAGAAGGCACTATGGTACCGGCGTCAAGAGACACAGACAAATAATCCTCGAGAGCCTTACGTTCGGGAGCCGACAGAGAGTATAGTCTACCTCGAGGAGGAGTGGTCCCCGGAAGGAGATCAATACTACAATCATACGACCGGTGAGGAGGAAGGGAGTTGGCTCGGGACCGACTGAAGACCGTGCGCAGATCATGATATTCCTCCGGCACTCCTGTCAAATCGCCAGGTTCCTCCTGAGAAGTAGGGACAGAAGAAACGGGAGGGATGGCAGACATTAAACACTTCACATGACAAGAAACGTTCCAGGATAGGATAGACCGGTCCAGCGTAGGTGGACCGACAAAGTAGCACAGGACTTTGATGGAGAGACTTGAGTAGTTCGCTCACCTGTAGCCCTCCGCTTACAGATGAGCTCTGGCTTTACTGGACATGAATTAACAAAATGTCCAGCAACTCCGCAATAGAGGCACAGGCGGTTGGTGATCCTCCGTTCCCTCTCCTTATTCGAGATGCGAAGAATCCCTCCCAGCTGCATGGGCTCAGTCTCAAAGCCAGAGGAGGGAGATGGTTGCGATGCGGGAGCAGGGAAACACCGTTGATGCGAGCTCTCTTCCACGAGCCCGGTGACGAAGATCTACCCGTCGTTCTATGCGGATGGCGAGCAATCAAAGAGTCCACATCTGAAGGAACCTCCCGGAGAGAATCTCATCCTTAACCACTGCGTGGAGTCCCTCCAGAAAACGAGCGAGCAGCGCCCCGGCTCGTTCCACTCACTAGAGGCAGCAAGAGTGCGAAAACTCAATAGAATAATCCGTTATGGACCGTTCACCTTGGCATAAGGAAGCCAGGGCCCTAGAAGCCTCCCCACCAAAAACTGAACGGTCAAAAACCCGAATCATCTCCTTTAAAGTTCTGGAATTTGTTAGAGCAATCAGCCCTTGCCTCCCAGATAGCTGTGCCCCATTCTCGAGCCCGGCCAGTAAGGAGTGAAATGACGTAAGCAACCCGAGCTCTCTCTCTAGAGTATGTGTTGGGTTGGAGAGAGAACACAATCTCACACTGCGTGAGAAAGGAGCGGCACTCAGTGGGCTGCCCGGAGTAGCAAGGTGGGTTATTAACCCTAGGTTCTGGAGGCTCGGCAGGCCAGGAAGTAACAGGTGGCACGAGACGTAGACTCTGGAACTGTCCAGAGAGGTCGGAAACCTGAGCGGCCAGGTTCTCCACGGCATGGCGAGCAGCAGACAATTCCTGCTCGTGTCTGCCGAGCATGGCTCCTTGGATCTCGACGGCAGTGTAACGAGCGTCTGAAGTCGCTGGGTCCATTCCTTGGTCGGTTCCTTCTGTCATGCAGGTGAAAGAGGACCCAAAAGCGACTTAACAGAAACAGAGTTTATTTAAGTCCAAACAGGGAATAACAGAAATCCTCTAGTCTGTAGAGGGAATAACTGGAGAAGCGGCCACAGACTGCAGGTCGCCCGGGTAGGCGCAGGCCGTAGTAGACAGAGACACCTGCTCACACGCAGCATCTGATGAAGGCAAAAAACACGACAGGACAGGGCGATACACAATCACAGCAAAAACACGACAGGACAGGGCGAAACGCAATCACAGCATGGTGAATACTAAACAAGGAACCGACGGGACAGGAACGGAACACAAAGGAATAAATAGGGACTCTAATCAGGGGAAAGGATCGGGAACAGGTGTGGGAAGACTAAATGATGATTAGGGGAATAGGAACAGCTGGGAGCAGGAACGGAACGATAGAGAGAAGAGAGAGCGAGAGAGTGAGAGGGGGAGGGGGAGAGAGAGGGATAGAAAGAGGGAAAGAACCCAATAAGACCAGCAGAGGGAAACGAACAGAATGGGGAGCACAGGGACAAGACATGATAATAAATGACAAACATGACAGAGAGCTCGCTCTTTGGTATTTTTC
>NW_025751792.1:0-5000 GCF_021184085.1 Oncorhynchus gorbuscha | reverse complement strand
TGCGTTTCGCCCTGTCCTGTCGTGTTTTTGCCGTGATTGTGTATCACCCTGTCCTGTCGTGTTTTGTGCCTTCATCAGATGCTGCGTGTGAGCAGGTGTCTCAGTCGACTACGGCCTGCGCCTACCCGGCGACCTGCAGTCTGTGGCCGCTTCTCCAGTTGTTTCCCTCTACGAGTCTAGAGGATTTCTGTTATTCCGTTTTGGACTTTAATAAACTCTGTTTCTGTTAAGTCGCGTTTGGGTCCTCTTTCACCTGCATGACAGAAGGAACCGACCAAGGAATGGACCCAGCGACTTCAGACGCTCGTTACACTGCCGTCGAGATCCAAGGAGCCATGCTCGGCAGACACGAGCAGGAATTGTCTGCTGCTCGCCATGCCGTGGAGAACCTGGCCGCTCAGGTTTCCGACCTCTCTGGACAGTTCCAGAGTCTACGTCTCGTGCCACCTGTTACTCCCTGGCCTGCCGAGCCTCCAGAACCCAGGGTTAATAACCCACCTTGCTACTCCGGGCAGCCCACTGAGTGCCGCTCCTTTCTCACGCAGTGTGAGATTGTGTTCTCTCTCCAACCCCACACATACTCTAGAGAGAGAGCTCGGGTTGCTTACGTCATTTCACTCCTTACTGGCCGGGCTCGAGAATGGGGCACAGCTATCTGGGAGGCAAGGGCTGATTGCTCTAACAGATTCCAGAACTTTAAAGAGGAGATGATTCGGGTTTTGACCGTTCAGTTTTTGGTGGGAGGCTTCTAGGGCCCTGGCTTCCTTATGCCAAGGTGAACGGTCCATAACGGATTATTCCATTGAGTTTCGCACTCTTGCTGCCTCTAGTGAGTGGAACGAGCCGGCGCTGCTCGCTCGTTTTCTGGAGGACTCCACGCAGTGGTTAAGGATGAGATTCTCTCCCGGGAGGTTCCTTCAGATGTGGACTCTTTGATTGCTCTCGCCATCCGCATAGAACGACGGGTAGATCTTCGTCACCGGGCTCGTGGAAGAGAGCTCGCATCAACGGTGTTTCCCTGCTCCGCATCGCAACCATCTCCCTCCTCTGGCTTTGAGACTGAGCCCATGCAGCTGGGAGGGATTCGCATCTCGAATAAGGAGAGGGAACGGAGGATCACCAACCGCCTGTGCCTCTATTGCGGAGTTGCTGGACATTTTGTTAATTCATGTCCAGTAAGAGGCCAGAGCCCATCTGTAAGCGGAGGGCTACTGGTGAGCGCTACTACTCAGGTCCCTTCATCTAGATCTTGTACTACTATGTCGGTCCATCTACGCTGGACCGGTTCGGGTGCTACATGCAGTGCTTTGATTGACTCTGGGGCTGAGGGTTGTTTCATGGACGAAGCATGGGCTCGGAAACATAACATTCCTTTCAGACCGTTAGACAGGCCTACGCCCATGTTTGCCTTAGATGGTAGTCATCTTCCCAGTATCAAATTTGAGACACTACCTTTAACTCTCACAGTATCTGGTAACCACAGTGAGACTATTTCTTTTTGATTTTCCGTTCACCGTTTACACCTGTTGTTTTGGGTCACCCCTGGCTTGTATGTCATAATCCTTCTATTAATTGGTCTAGTAATTCTATCCTATCCTGGAACGTTTCTTGTCATGTGAAGTGTTTAATGTCTGCCATCCCTCCCATTTCTTCTGTCCCTACTTCTCAGGAGGAACCTGGCGATTTGACAGGAGTGCCGGAGGAATATCATGATCTGCGCACGGTCTTCAGTCGGTCCCGAGCCAACTCCCTTCCTCCTCACCGGTCGTATGATTGTAGTATTGATCTCCTTCCGGGGACCACTCCTCCTCGAGGTAGACTATACTCTCTGTCGGCTCCCGAACGTAAGGCTCTCGAGGATTATTTGTCTGTGTCTCTTGACGCCGGTACCATAGTGCCTTCTTCTTCTCCGGCCGGGGCGGGGTTCTTTTTTGTTAAGAAGAAGGACGGTACTCTGCGCCCTGCGTGGATTATCGAGGCTGAATGACATAACGGTTAAGAATCGTTATCCGCTTCCCTTATGTCATCAGCCTTCGAGATTCTGCAGGGAGCCAGGTGCTTTACTAAGTTGGACCTTCGTAACGCTTACCATCTCGTGCGCATCAGAGAGGGGGACGAGTGGAAAACGGCGTTTAACACTCCGTTAGGGCATTTTGAGTACCGGGTTCTGCCGTTCGGTCTCGCCAATGCGCCAGCTGTTTTTCAGGCATTAGTTAATGATGTTCTGAGAGACATGCTGAACATTTTTGTTTTTGTCTATCTTGACGATATCCTGATTTTTTCTCCGTCACTCGAGATTCATGTTCAGCACGTTCGACGTGTTCTACAGCGCCTTTTAGAGAATTGTCTCTACGTAAAGGCTGAGAAGTGCTCTTTTCATGTCTCCTCCGTTACTTTTCTCGGTTCCGTTATTTCCGCTGAAGGCATTCAGATGGATTCCGCTAAGGTCCAAGCTGTCAGTGATTGGCCCGTTCCAAGGTCACGTGTCGAGTTGCAGCGCTTTTAGGTTTCGCTAATTTCTATCGGCGTTTCATTCGTAATTTCGGTCAAGTTGCTGCCCCTCTCACAGCTCTTACTTCTGTCAAGACGTGTTTTAAGTGGTCCGGTTCCGCCCAGGGAGCTTTTGATCTTCTAAAAGAACGTTTTACGTCCGCTCCTATCCTCGTTACTCCTGACGTCACTAGACAATTCATTGTCGAGGTTGACGCTTCAGAGGTAGGCGTGGGAGCCATCCTATCCCAGCGCTTCCAGTCTGACGATAAGGTTCATCCTTGCGCTTATTTTTCTCATCGCCTGTCGCCATCTGAGCGCAACTATGATGTGGGTAACCGTGAACTGCTCGCCATCCGCTTAGCCCTAGGCGAATGGCGACAGTGGTTGGAGGGGGCGACCGTTCCTTTGTCGTTTGGACAGACCATAAGAACCTTGAGTACATCCGTTCTGCCAAACGACTTAATGCCCGTCAAGCTCGTTGGGCGTTGTTTTTCGCTCGTTTCGAGTTTGTGATTTCTTACCGTCCGGGTAGCAAGAACACCAAGCCTGATGCCTTATCCCGTCTGTTTAGTTCTTCTGTGGCTTCTACTGATCCCGAGGGGATTCTTCCTTATGGGCGTGTTGTCGGGTTAACAGTCTGGGGAATTGAAAGACAGGTTAAGCAAGCACTCACGCACACTGCGTCGCCGCGCTTGTCCTAGTAACCTCCTTTTCGTTCCTGTTTCCACTCGTCTGGCTGTTCTTCAGTGGGCTCACTCTGCCAAGTTAGCTGGTCATCCCGGTGTTCGAGGCACTCTTGCGTCTATTCGCCAGCGCTTTTGGTGGCCGACTCAGGAGCGTGACACGCGCCGTTTCGTGGCTGCTTGTTCGGACTGCGCGCAGACTAAGTCGGGTAACTCTCCTCCTGCCGGTCGTCTCAGACCGCTCCCCATTCCTTCTCGACCATGGTCTCACATTGCCTTAGACTTCATTACCGGTCTGCCTTTGTCTGCGGGGAAGACTGTGATTCTGACGGTTGTCGATAGGTTCTCTAAGGCGGCACATTTCATTCCCTCGCTAAACTTCCTTCCGCTAAGGAGACGGCACAAATCATTATTGAGAATGTATTCAGAATTCATGGCCTCCCGTTAGACGCCGTTTCAGACAGAGGCCCGCAATTCACGTCACAGTTTTGGAGGGAGTTCTGTCGTTGATTGGTGCGTCCGTCAGTCTCTCTTCCGGGTTTCATCCCCAGTCTAACGGTCCAAGCAGAGAGGGCCAATCAGACGATTGGTCGCATACTACGCAGCCTTTCTTTCAGAAACCCTGCGTCTTGGGCAGAACAGCTCCCCTGGGCAGAATACGCTCACACCCGCTTCCTTCGTCTGCTACCGGGTTATCTCCGTTTCAGAGTAGTCTGGGTTACCAGCCTCCTCTGTTCTCATCCCAGCTTGCCGAGTCCAGCGTTCCCTCCGCTCAAGCGTTTGTCCAACGTTGTGAGCGCACCTGGAGGAGGGTGAGGTCTGCACTTTGCCGTTACAGGGCACAGACGGTGAGAGCCGCCAATAAACGCAGGATTAAGAGTCCAAGGTATTGTTGCGGCCAGAGAGTGTGGCTTTCCACTCGCAACCTTCCTCTTCGACAGCTTCTAAGTTGACTCCGCGGTTCATTGGTCCGTTCCGTGTCTCCCAGGTCGTCAATCCTGTCGCTGTGCGACTGCTTCTTCCGCGACATCTTCGTCGCGTCCATCCTGTCTTCCATGTCTCCTGTGTTAAGCCCTTTCTTCGCACCCCCGTTCGTCTTCCCTCCCCCCTCCCGTCCTTGTCGAGAGCGCACCTATTTACAAGGTACATAAGATTATGGACATGCGTTCTCGGGGACGGGTCACTAATACCTAGTGGATTGGGAGGGTTACGGTCCTGAGGAGAGGAGTTGGGTTCCGTCTCGGGACGTGCTGGACCGTTCGCTCATCGATGATTTCCTCCGTTGCCGCCAGGATTCCTCCTCGAGTGCGCCAGGAGGCGCTCGGTGAGTGGGGGGGGTACTGTCATGTTTGTCATTTATTGTCATGTCTTGTCCCTGTGCTCCCCATGCTATTCGTTTCCCTCTGCTGGTCTTGTTTGGTTCTATCCTCTCTCTCCCCCTCCTCTCTCACTCTCTCGCTCTCTCTTCTCTCTGTCGTTCCGTTCCTGCTCCCAGCTGTTCCTATTCCCCTAATCATCATTTAGTCTTCCCACACCTGTTCCCGATCCTTTCCCCTGATTAGAGTCCCTATTTATTCCTTTGTGATCCGTTCCTGTTCCGTCGGTTCCTTGTATTGTATTCACCATGCTGTGATTGCGTTTTCGCCCTGTCCTGTCGTGTTTTTGCCGTGATTGTGTATCACCCTGTCCTGTCGTGTTTTGTGCCTTCATCAGATGCTGCGTGTGAGCAGGTGTCTCAGTCGACTACGGCCTGCGCCTACCCGGGCGACCTGCAGTCTGTGGCCGCTTCTCCAGTTGTTTCCCCTCTACGAGTCTAGAGGATTT
>NW_025751791.1:0-12500 GCF_021184085.1 Oncorhynchus gorbuscha | reverse complement strand
CCATAAACCATCACCATCAACCATCACCATCACCATCACCATCAACCATCACCATCACATCACCATCAACCATCACCATAAACCATCAACCATCACCATCAACCATCAACCATCACCATCAACCATCACCATAAACCATAACCATCAACCATCACCATCAACCGTCACCATAAACCATCACCATCAACAATAACCATCACCATCAACCGTCAACCATCACCGTCAACCATACCATCAACCACATCACCCTCAACCCTGTATCACCCTCAACCATTCCCATCACCATCAACCATCAATCATCAACCATCACCATCACCATCAACCATCACCATCAACTGCACCATCAACCTGCACCCATCAACCATCAACACTACCATCAACCATCCATAAACCATCACCATAAACAATCCTGTAAACCATCACCATCAACCATCACCATAAACCATCATCAACCATCACCATCAACCTGCACCATCCTCTTCCTCTTTTAATGGTATCTGGTGTCTATGTCCCACGACCCTGTAGCCATTTGGAATGTATAGATTGAGAATTTAAAGGGACAGGGTGGAGAAAACATCATAATGTTTGTAATAATATGCTTGCTATTTGAATACATAACATGTTTTCTCCCCTTTACCACCGCTTTCTGGTTGATTTCTGAGGCACTGACTGAATACAAAAGGCATTCAGAGAGTTAATTTGGTTCCCTAGTCTTCAGTTGGAAATTGTTTTCACACCGAGTCCTCCGAATCATTTACGCATCTCTCTCTATCAAATGCTCTTTGAGGGTGCTAAGAGGCTCCTTTCTCCACCCAGACTCTATGTCCTAATGCTGGGTCTGAAAGTTTAGGGTTGATCTAGTTAAATCAAATCATTTGTATTTGTCACATGCACCAAATACAACAGGCGTAAACGTTACCGTGAACTGCTTACTTTACAGAAAGCCCTTAACCAACAATGCAGAGAATGAAAATATTTGCTAAATAAGTAAAACGAAAAAAAGTAACAACAAAAAAATAACAATGACAAGGCTATAGACAGGAAATTTGATGCTGAGTCAGTGTGGAAGCTGCATAGACAGGGGTACTGAGTCAGTGTGGAGGCTATAGACAGGGGTACTGAGTCCCAGTGTGGAGGCTATAGACAGTACGGTTACAGGTCAGTGTGTGGAGCTATGGTAGGGGTACTGGGTGCATTAGTGTAGAGCTATGGAGCAGGGGTAGCGGTACTGAGTCAGTGTGAGCTATAGACAGGTACTGAGTCAGTGTGGAGGCTATAGACAGGGGTAGCGGTACTGAGTCAGTGTGGAGGCTATAGACAGGGGTACCGGTACTGAGTCAGTGTGGAGGCTATAGACAGGGGGCAGCGGTGCTGAGTCCCAGTGTGCGACTATAGACAGGAGGCAGCGGTACTGAGTCAGTGTGGAGGCTATAGACAGGGGAGCAGCGGTACTGAGTCAGTGTGGAGGCTATAGACAGGGGGTACCGGTACTGAGTCAGTGTGGAGGCTATAGACAGGGCAGCGGTACTGGGTGGTGTGGAGGCTATAGACAGGAGGCAGCGGTACTGAGTCAGTGGAGGCTATAGACAGGGGCAGCGGTACTGAGTCAGTGTGGAGCTATAGACAGGGGGCAGCGGTACTGAGTCAGTGTGGGAGGCTATAGACAGGGGCAGCGGTACTGAGTCAGTGTGGAGGCTATAGACAGGGCAGCGGTACTGAGTCAGTGTGAAGGCTAGACAGGGGGCAGCGGTAACAGGTCAGTGTGGAGGCTATAGGACAGGAGGCCGCGGTACTGAGTCAGTGTGGAGGCTATAGACAGAGGGCAGCGGTACTGAGTCAGTGTGGAGGCTATAGACAGGAGGCAGCGGTACTGAGTCAGTGTGGAGGCTATAGACAGGGAGCAGCGGTACTGAGTCAGTGTGGAGGCTATAGACAGGGGGCAGCGGTACTGAGTCAGTGTGGAGGCTATAGACAGGAGGCAGCGGTACTCCTGAGTCAGTGTGGAGGCTATAGACAGGAGGTAGCGTACTGAGTCAGTGTGGAGGCTATAGACAGGAGGCAGCGGTACTGAGTCAGTGAGGCTATAGACAGGGGGCAGCGGTACTGAGTCAGTGTGGAGGCTATTTGTAGACAGGGGCAGCGGTACTGAGTCAGTGTGGAGGCTATAGGACAGGAGGTACTGGTACTGAGTCAGTGTGGAGGGCTATAGACAGGGGTCAGCGGTACTGAGTCAGTGTGGAGGCTATAGACAGGGGGTCAGCGGTAATGAGTCAGTGGGAGGCTATAGACAGGGTCAGCGGTACTGGAGTCAGTGTGGAGCTATGGACAGGAGGCAGCGGTACTGAGGTGGCAGTGTGGAGGCTATAGACAGGGGGCAGCGGTACTGAGTCAGTGTGGAGGCTATAGACAGGGGGGGCAGCGGTACTGAGTCAGTGTGGAGGCTATAGACAGGGGGCAGCGGTACTGAGTCAGTGTGGAGGCTATAGACAGGAGGTACTGGTACTGAGTCAGTGTGGAGGCTATAGGACAGGAGGTACTGGTACTGAGTCAGTGTGGAGGCTATAGACAGGAGGCAGCGGTACTGAGTCAGTGTGGAGGCTATAGACAGGGGTCAGCGGTACTGAGTCAGTGTGTGGAGCTATAGACAGGGGTCAGCGGTACTGAGTCCAGTGTGGAGGTATAGACAGGGTCAGCGGTACTGAGTCAGTGTGGAGGCTATAGACAGAGGCATGGTACTGAGTCAGTGTGTGAGGCTATAGACAGGGGCAGCGGTACTGAGTCAGTGTGGGAGGCTATAGACAGGGGGCAGCGGTACTGAGTCAGTGTGGAGGCTATAGACAGGGCAGCGGCACTGAGTCAGTGTGGAGGCTATATGGAGGCAGCGGTACTGAGTCAGTGTGGAGGCTATAGGACAGGGGGCAGCGGTACTGAGTCAGTGTGGAGGCTATAGACAGGGGCAGCGGTACTGAGTCAGTGGAGGCTATAGACAGGAGAGCAGCGGTACTGAGTCAGTGTGGAGGCTATAGACGGGGAGCAGCGGTACTGAGTCAGTGTGGAGGCTATAGACAGAAGGCGCGGTACTGAGTCAGTGTGGAGGCTATAGACAGGAGGCAGCGGTACTGAGCACTCAGTGCTGGAGGCTATAGACAGGGAGGCAGGCGGTACTGAGTCAGTGTGGAGGCTATAGACAGGAGGCAGCGGCACTGAGTCAGTGTGGAGCTATAGTGATGGGGCAGCGGTACTGAGTCAGTGTGGAGGCTATAGACAGGGGGGCAGCGGTACTGAGTCAGTGTGGAGGCTATAGATAGGGGGCAGCGGTACTGAGTCAGTGTGGAGGCTATAGACAGGGGGCAGACGGTACTGAGTCAGTGTGGAGGCTATAGACAGGGGCAGCGGTACTGAGTCAGTGTGGAGGCTATATAGACAGGAGGCAGCGGTACTGAGTCAGTGTGAGACTATAGACAGGGGGCAGCGGTACTGAGTCAGTGTGGAGGCTATAGACAGGGGGGGGTACCTCGGTACTGAGTCAGTGTGGAGGCTATAGACAGGAGGCAGCGGTACTGAGTCAGTGTGGAGACTATAGACAGGAGGCAGCGGTACTGAGTCAGTGTGGAGGCTATAGACAGGAGGCAGCGGTACTGAGTCAGTGTGGAGGCTATAGACAGGGGGCAGCGGTACTGAGTCAGTGTGGAGGCTATAGACAGGAGGCAGCGGTACTGAGTCAGTGTGGAGGCTATAGACAGGGGCAGCGGTACTGAGTCAGTGTGGAGGCTATAGACAGGGGGCAGCGGTACTGAGTCAGTGTGGAGGCTATAGACAGGGCAGCGGTACTGAGTCAGTGTGGAGGCTATAGACAGGGGCAGCGGTACTGAGTCAGTGGAGGCTATAGACAGGGGGCAGCGGTACTGAGTCAGTGGGAGGCTATAGACAGGGGGCAGCGGTACTGAGTCAGTGTGAGGCTATAGACAGGGGCAGCGGTACTGAGTCAGTGTGGGAGGCTATAGACAGGGGGCAGCGGTACTGAGTCAGTGTGGAGGCTATAGACAGGGGGTACTGGTACTGAGTCAGTGTGGAGGCTATAGACAGGGGGTACTGGTACTGAGTCAGTGTGGAGGCTATAGACAGGGGTACCGGTACTGAGTCAGTGTGGAGGCTATATACAGGGGTACCGGTACTGAGTCAGTGTGGAGACTATAGACAGGGTACCGGTACTGAGTCAATGACAAGGCTATAGACAGGGGTACAGGTACTGAGTCAGTGTGGAACTATAGACAGGAGGCAGCGGTACTGAGTCAGTGGAGGCTATAGACAGGAGGCAGCGGTACTGAGTCAGTGTGGAGGCTATAGACAGGGGCAGCGGTACTGAGTCAGTGTGGAGGCTATAGACAGGAGGCAGCGGTACTGAGTCAGTGTGGAGGCTATAGACAGGGGTCAGCGGTACTGTGTCAGTGTGGAGGCTATAGACAGGGGTCAGCAGGAACTGAGTCAGTGTGGAGGCTTATAGACAGGGTCAGCGGTACTGAGTCAGTGTGGAGGCTATAGACAGGAGGCAGCGGTACTGAGTCAGTGTGGAGGCTATAGACAGGGGTCAGCGGTACTGAGTCAGTGTGGAGGCTATAGACAGGGGTCAGCGGTACTGAGTCAGTGTGGAGGCTATAGACAGGGTCAGCGGTACTGGAGTCAGTATGGAGGCTATAGACAGGAGGCAGCGGTACTGAGTCAGTGTGGAGGCTATAGACAGGGTCAGCGGTACTGAGTCAGTGTGGAGGCTATAGACAGGAGGCAGCGGTACTGAGTCAGTGTGGAGGCTATAGACAGGGGGCAGCGGTACTGAGTCAGTGTCGAGGCTATAGACAGGGGGCAGCGGTACTGAGTCAGTGTGGAGGCTATAGACAGGGGGCAGCGGTACTGAGTCAGTGTGGAGGCTATAGACAGGAGGTACTGGTACTGAGTCAGTGTGGAGGCTATAGACAGGAGGTACTGGTACTGAGTCAGTGTGGAGGGCTATAGACAGGAGGCAGCGGTACTGAGTCAGTGTGGAGGCTATAGACAGGGGTCAGCGGTACTGAGTCAGTGTGGAGGCTATAGACAGGTGTCAGCGGTACTGAGTCAGTGTGGAGGCTATAGACAGGGTCAGCGGTACTGAGTCAGTGTGGAGGCTATAGACAGGGAGGCAGCGGTACTGAGTCAGTGTGGAGGCTATAGACAGGGGGCAGCGGTACTGAGTCAGTGTGGAGGCTATAGACAGGGGCAGCGGTACTGAGTCAGTGTGGAGGCTATAGACAGGGGCAGCGGTACTGAGTCAGTGTGGAGGCTGGACAGGGAGGCAGCGGTACTGAGTCAGTGTGGAGGCTATAGACAGGGGCAGCGGTACTGAGTCAGTGTGGAGGCTATAGACAGGGGCAGCGGCACTTGAGTCAGTGTGGAGGCTATAGACAGGAGGCAGCGGTACTGAGTCAGTGTGGAGGCTATAGACAGGGGGCAGCGGGGTACTGAGTCAGTGTGGAGGCTATAGACAGGAGGCAGCGGTACACTGAGTCAGTGGAGGCTAGAGACAGGAGGCAGCGGTCAGTGTGGGAGGCTATAGACAGGAGGCAGCTACACGAGTCAGTGTAGAGGTATAGACAGGAGGCAGCGGTACTGGAGTCAGTGTGGAGGCTATAGACAGGGGCAGGCGGTACTGAGTCAGTGTGGAGGCTATAGACAGGGGGCAGCGGTACTGAGTCAGTGGAGGCTATAGACAGGGGCAGCGGTACTGAGTCAGTGTGGAGGCTATAGACAGGGGGCAGCGGTACTGAGTCAGTGTGGAGGCTATAGACAGGGGGCAGCGGTACTGAGTCAGTGTGGAGGCTATAGACAGGAGGCAGCGGTACTGAGTCAGTGTGGAGACTGACAGAGCGGTACTGGAGTCAGTGGAGGCTATAGATAGGGGCAGCGGTACTGAGTCAGTGTGGAGGCTATAGACAGGGGGCAGCGGTACTGAGTCAGTGTGGAGGCTATAGACAGGGGGCAGCGGTACTGAGTCAGTGTGGAGACTATAGACAGGAGGCAGCGGTACTGAGTCAGTGTGGAGACTATAGACAGGGGGTGGGCAGCGGTACTGAGTCAGTGTGGAGGCTATAGACAGGGGGGTACAGGAGAGTCAGTGTGGAGGCTATAGACAGGAGGCAGCGGTACTGAGGTCAGTGTGGAGACTATAGACAGGAGGCAGCGGTACTGAGTCAGTGTGGAGGCTATAGACAGGAGGCAGCGGTACTGAGTCAGTGTGGAGGCTATAGACAGGGGGTCAGCGGTACTGAGTCAGTGTGGAGGCTATAGACAGGAGGCAGCGGTACTGAGTCAGTGTGGAGGCTATAGACAGGGTCAGCGGTACTGAGTCAGTGTGGAGGCTATAGACAGGAGGCAGCGGTACTGAGTCAGTGTGGAGGCTATAGACAGGAGGCAGCGGTACTGAGTCAGTGTGGAGGCTATAGACAGGGGGCAGCGGTACTGAGTCAGTGTGGAGGCTATAGACAGGGGGCAGCGGTACTGAGTCAGTGTGGAGGCTATAGACAGGAGGTACTGGTACTGAGTCAGTGTGGAGGCTATAGACAGGAGGTACTGGTACTGAGTCAGTGTGGAGGCTATAGACAGGAGGCAGCGGTACTGAGTCAGTGTGGAGGCTATAGACAGGGGCAGCGGTACTGAGTCAGTGTGGAGCTATAGACAGGTGTCAGCGGTACTGAGTCAGTGTGGAGGCTATAGACAGGGTCAGCGGTACTGAGTCAGTGTGGAGGCTATAGACAGGAGGCAGCGGTACTGAGTCAGTGTGGAGGCTATAGACAGGGGGCAGCGGTACTGAGTCAGTGTGGAGGCTATAGACAGGGCAGGTACTGAGTCAGTGTGGAGGCTATAGACAGGGGCAGCGGTACTGAGTCAGTGTGGAGGCTATAGACAGGAGGCAGCGGTACTGAGTCAGTGTGGAGGCTATAGACAGGGGCAGCGGTACTGGAGTCAGTGTGGAGGCTATAGACAGGGGCAGCGGTCTGAGTCAGTGGAGCTATAGACAGGGGCAGCGGTACTGAGTCAGTGTGGAGGCTATAGACAGGGGGCAGCGGTACTGAGTCAGTGTGGAGGCTATAGACAGAGGCAGCGGTACTGAGTCAGTGTGGAGGCTGGGACAGGAGGCAGCGGTACTGAGTCAGTGTGGAGGCTATAGACAGGGGGCAGCGGTACTGGAGTCAGTGTGGAGGCTATAGACAGTGGAGGCTATAGACAGGGGGCAGCGTACTGGAGTCAGTGTGAGGCTATAGACAGGGGCAGCGGTACTGAGTCAGTGGGAGGCTATAGACAGGGGGCAGCGGTACTGAGTCAGTGTGGAGGCTAGACAGGGGGTACTGTCAGTGTGAGAGCTATAGACAGGGGCAGTACTGGAGTCAGTGGAGGCTATAGACAGGGCAGCGCTGAGTCAGTATGGAGACTATAGACAGTGGGCAGTGCTGAGTCAGTATATAGATAGGGGGCAGCTACTGAGTCAGTGTGGAGGGCTACTGGGCAGCGGTACTGAGTCAGTGTGGAGGCTATAGACGGGGCAGCGGTACTGAGTCAGGTGGAGCTATAGGACAGGACAGCGGTACTGAGTCAGTGGAGACTATAGACAGGGGGCAGCGGTACTGAGTCAGTGACAAGGCTATAGACAGGGGGTACAGGTACTGAGTCAGTGTGGAGGCTATAGACAGGAGGCAGCGGTACTGAGGTCAGTGTGGAGACTATAGACAGGAGGCAGCGGTACTGAGTCAGTGTGGAGGCTATAGACAGGAGGCAGCGGTACTGAGTCAGTGTGGAGGCTATAGACAGGGGGCAGCGGTACTGAGTCAGTGTGGAGGCTATAGACAGGAGGCAGCGGTACTGGAGTCAGTGTGGAGGCTATAGACAGGGGCAGCGGTACTGAGTCAGTGTGGAGGCTATAGACAGGGGGCGGTACTGAGTCAGTGTGGAGATAGACTATGAGTCAGTGGGGAGGCTATAGACAGGGGGCAGGTACTGTGTCAGTGTGGAGGGCTATAGACAGGGGGCGGTACTGAGTCAGTGTGGAGGCTATAGAGGGGCAGCGGCATGACAGTGTGGAGCTATAGACAGGGGCAGCGGTACTGAGTCAGTGTGGAGGCTATAGACAGGGGGTACTGAGTCAGTGTGGAGGCTATAGACAGGGGGTACTGAGTACTGAGTCAGTGAGGCCATAGACAGGGGGCACTGGTACTGAGTCAGTGAGGCTATAGACAGGGGGCACCGGTACTGAGTCAGTGTGGAGGCTATAGGGGCACAGTGTGGAGACTATAGACAGGGGTACCGGTACTGAGTCAATGACAAGGCTATAGACAGGGGGTACAGGTACTGAGTCAGTGTGGAGACTATAGACAGGGGCAGCGGCACTGAGTCAGTGTGGAGGCTATAGACAGGAGGCAGCGGTACTGAGTCAGTGTGGAGGCTATAGACAGGGGCAGCGGCACTGAGTCAGTGTGGAGGCTATAGACAGGAGGCAGCGTACTGAGTCAGTGTGGAGGCTATAGACAGGGTCAGCGGTACTGTGTCAGTGTGGGAGGCTATAGACAGGGGTCAGCAGGAACTGAGCCTCAGTGTGGAGGCTATAGACAGGGTCAGCGGTACTGAGTCAGTGTGGAGGCTATAGACAGGAGGCAGCGGTACTGAGTCAGTGTGGAGGCTATAGAGACAGGGGTCAGCGGTACTGAGTCAGTGTGGAGGCTATAGACAGGGGCAGCGGTACTGAGTCAGTGTGGAGGCTATAGACATAAGGGTCAGCGTGTACTGAGTCAGTAATGAGGCTATAGACAGGAGGCAGCGGCACTGAGTCAGTGTGAGTGCTATAGACAGTCAGCGGCACTTTGAGTCAGGGTGGAGGTTATAGACAAGGAGGGAGCAGTACTGAGTCAGTGTGGAGGCTATAGACAGGGGTCACGGCACTGAGTCAGTGTGAGGCTATAGACAGGGGCAGCGGTACTGAGTCAGTGTGGAGGCTATAGACAGGGGCAGCGGTACTGAGTCAGTGTGGGAGGCTATAGACAGGAGGTACTGGTACTGAGTCAGTGTGAGGCTATAGACAGGAGGTACTGGTACTGAGTCAGTGTGGAGGCTATAGACAGAGCAGCAGCGGTACTGAGTCAGTGTGGAGGCTATAGACAGGGGTCCCGCGGTACTGAGTCAGTGTGGAGGCTATAGACAGGTGTCAGCGGTACTGAGTCAGTGTGGGAGGCTATAGACAGGGTCAGCGGTACTGGAGTCAGTGTGTGGAGGCTATAGACAGGGAGAGCAGCAGTACTGAGTCAGTGTGGAGCTATAGACAGGGGGCAGCGGTACTGAGTCAGTGTGGAGGCTTATAGACAGGGGGCAGCGTACTGAGTCATGTGGAGGCTATAGACAGGGGCAGCGGTACTGAGTCAGTGTGGAGCTATAGACAGGAGGCAGCGGTACTGAGTCAGTGTGGAGGCTATAGACAGGGGGCAGCGGTACTGAGTCAGTGTGAGGCTATAGACAGGGGCAGCGGTACTGAGTCAGTGTGGGAGGCTATAGACAGGGAGGCAGCGTGACTGAGTCAGTGTGGAGGCTATAGACAGGGGCAGCGGTACTGAGTCAGTGTGGAGGCTATAGACAGGAGGCAGACGGTACTGAGTCAGTGTGGAGGCTATAGACAGGAGGCAGCGGTACTGAGTCAGTGTGGAGGCTATAGACAGGAGGCAGCGTGTACTGAGTCAGTGTGGAGCTATAGAGGAGAGCAAGAAATACTGAGTCAGGAGCTATAGACAGGGGGCAGCGAGTACTGAGTCAGTGAGGCTATAGACAGGGGAGCAGCGGTACTGAGTCAGTATGAGGCTATAGACAGAGGCAGTACTTGAGTCAGTGTGGAGCTATAGACAGGGAGCAGCGGTACTGAGTCAGTGAGGCTATAGACAGGGGCAAAGGCACTGAGTCAGTGGAGGCTGGACAGGAGGCAGCGGTACTGAGTCAGTGTGGAGACTATAGATTAGGGGGCAGCGTACTGAGTCAGTGTGGAGGCTATAGACAGGGGTAGCGGTACTGAGTCAGTGGAGGCTATAGACAGGAGGCAGCGTACCGAGTCAGTGTGGAGACTATAGATTTGAGGCATGGCACTGAGTCAGTGTGGAGGCTATAGACAGGAGGCAGCGGCACTGAGGTCAGTGTGGAGGCTATAGACAGGGGGCAGCGGTACTGAGTCAGTGTGGAGGCTATAGACAGGGGCAGCGGCACTGAGTCAGTGTGAGGCTATAGACAGGGGCAGCGGTACTGAGTCAGTGTGGAGGCTATAGACAGGGGCAGCGGTACTGAGTCAGTGTGGAGGCTATAGACAGGGGGCAGCGGTACTGAGTCAGTGTGGAGGCTATAGACAGGGGGCAGCGGTACTGAGTCAGTGTGGAGGCTATAGACAGGAGGCAGCGGTACTGAGTCAGTGTGGAGACTATAGACAGGGGCAGCGGTGCTGAGTCAGTGTGGAGGCCTATAGACAGGGGGTACCGGTACTGAGTCAGTGTGGAGGCTATAGACAGGAGGCAGCGGTACTGAGTCAGTGTGGAGACTATAGACAGGGGGCAGCGGTACTGAGTCAGTGTGGAGGCTATAGACAGGAGGCAGCGGTACTGAGTCAGTGTGGAGGCTATAGACAGGGGGCATGGTACTGAGTCAATTATGAGGCTATAGACAGGAGGCAGCGGTACTGAGTCAGTGTGGGAGGCTAGACAGGGGCAGCGGTACTGAGTCAGTGTGGAGGCTATAGACAGGGAGACATGGTACTGAGTCAGTGTGGAGCTATAGACAGGGGGCAGCGGTACTGAGTCAGTGAGGCTATAGACAGGGGGCAGCGGTACTGAGTCAGTGTGGAGGCTATAGACAGGGGGCAGCGGTACTGAGTCAGTGTGAGGCTATAGACAGGGGCAGCTGTACTGAGTCAGTGTGGAGCTATAGACAGGGGGCAGCGGTACTGAGTCAGTGTGGAGGCTATAGACAGGGGGCAGCGGTACTGAGTCAGTGTGGAGGCTATAGACAGGGGTACTGGTACTGAGTCAGTGTGAGCTATAGACAGGGGTACTGGTACTGAGTCAGTGTGGAGCTATAGACAGGGGTACGGTACTGAGTCAGTGTGGAGGCTATATACAGGGGGTAAATGGGTACTGAGTCAGTGTGGAGGACTATAGACAGGGGGCACTGGTACTGAGTCAATGACAAGGCTATAGACAGGGGGTACAGGTGCTGAGTCAGTGTGGAGGCTATAGACAGGGGGCAGCGGTACTGAGTCAGTGTGGAGGCTATAGACAGGCAAGAAGCGGTACTGGAGCTCAGTGTGGAGCTTATAGACAGGGGCAGCAGTACTGAGTCAGTGTGGATATAGGACAGGGGGCATACTGAGTCAGTGTGGAGCTATAGACAGGGGGCAGCGGTACTGAGTCAGTGTGGAGGCTATAGACAGGGCAGCGGTACTGAGTCAGTGTGGGGAGGTTATAGACGGGTACATTTGAGTCAGTGTGGAGACTATATGTAGGGGTACCGGGTACTGTGTCAGTGTGAGACTATAGA
Source organism: Oncorhynchus gorbuscha (assembly GCF_021184085.1). NCBI lineage: Eukaryota > Metazoa > Chordata > Actinopteri > Salmoniformes > Salmonidae > Oncorhynchus > Oncorhynchus gorbuscha. The sequence goes on along the minus strand of NW_025751791.1, from coordinate 917 downwards.
CAGGTAATTGCAGTACTGAGTCATGAGCAAGGCTATAGACAGGGGGTACTGTACTGAGTCAGTGTGGAGGCTATAGACAGGGGTACTGAGTCAGTGTGGAGGCTATAGACAGGGGGTACTGAGTCAATGAGGAGGCTATAGACAGGGGGTTGCCGGTACTGAGTCAATGACAAGGCTATAGACAGGGGCACCAGTACTGAGTCAATGAGGAGCTATAGACAGGGGGTTGCAGTACTGAGTCAATGACAAGGCTATAGACAGGGGGTACCGGTACTGAGTCAGTGTGGGAGGCTATAGACAGGGGGTACCGGTACTGAGTCAATTACAAGGCTATAGACAGGGCACCGTACTGAATCAATGAGGAGCTATAGACAGAGGCAGCGGTGCACTGAGCCCCAGTGTGCGGAGGCACGGGTTAGTCGAGGTAATTGAGTCATATGTACATGTAGGTAGGCGTTAGTGACTATGCACAGGAATAAACAGTGAGTAGCATCAGCGTAAAATGGGATCAATGCAAATAAACCGGGTAGCCATTTGATGAACTGTTCAGCAGTCTGATGGCTTGGGGCAGAAGCTGTTCAGCAGTCTAATGGCTTGGGGTAAAGCTGTTCAGCAGTCTAATGGCTTGGGGTAGAAGCTGTTCAGCAGTCTTATGGCTTAGGTAAAGCTGTTCAGCAGTCTGATGGCTTGGGGGTAGAAGCTGTTCAGCAGTCTGATGGCTTAGGTAGAAGCTGTTCAGCAGTCTGATGGCTTGGGGGTAGAAGCTGTTCAGCAGTCTGGTGGCTTAGAGAGTAGAAGCTGTTCAGCAGTCTAATGGCTTGAGGGTAGAAGCTGTTCAGCAGTCTGATGGCTGAGGGGTAAGCTGTTCGAAGCAGTCTGATGGCTTGAGGCTAGTAGCTGTTCAGCAGTCTGATGGC
>NW_025751790.1:0-14284 GCF_021184085.1 Oncorhynchus gorbuscha | reverse complement strand
GCCGTGGGTCAGCACCACATGGTGTGTTTGTTTCTGGTCTAATCTCCAGTAGGCCAATAGAAGCCGTGGGTCAGCACCACATGGTGTGTTTGTTTCTGGTCTAATCTCCAGTAGGCCAATAGAAGCCGTTGGTCAGCACCACATGGTGTGTTTGTTTCTGGTCTAATCTCCAGTAGGCCAATAGAAGCCGTTGGTCAGCACCACATGGTGTGTTTGTTTCTGGTCTAATCTCCAGTAGGCCAATAGAAGCCGTGGGTCAGCACCACATGGTGTGTTTGTTTCTGGTCTAATCTCCAGTAGGCCAATAGAAGCCGATGGGTCAGCACCACATGGTGTGTTTGTTTCTGGTCTAATCTCCAGTAGGCCAATAGAAGCCGTGGGTCAGCACCACATGGTGTGTTTGTTTCTGGTCTAATCTCCAGTAGGCCAATAGAAGCCGTGGGTCAGCACCACATGGTGTGTTTGTTTCTGGTCTAATCTCCAGTAGGCCAATAGAAGCCGTGGGTCAGCACCACATGGTGTGTTTGTTTCTGGTCTAATCTCCAGTAGGCCAATAGAAGCCGTGGGTCAGCACCACATGGTGTGTTTGTTTCTGGTCTAATCTCCAGTAGGCCAATAGAAGCCGTTGGTCAGCACCACATGGTGTGTTTGTTTCTGGTCTAATCTCCAGTAGGCCAATAGAAGCCGTTGGTCAGCACCACATGGTGTGTTTGTTTCTGGTCTAATCTCCAGTAGGCCAATAGAAGCCGTTGGTCAGCACCACATGGTGTGTTTGTTTCTGGTCTAATCTCCAGTAGGCCAATAGAAGCCGTTGGTCAGCACCACATGGTGTGTTTGTTTCTGGTCTAATCTCCAGTAGGCCAATAGAAGCCGTGGGTCAGCACCACATGGTGTGTTTGTTTCTGGTCTAATCTCCAGTAGGCCAATAGAAGCCGTGGGTCAGCACCACATGGTGTGTTTGTTTCTGGTCTAATCTCCAGTAGGCCAATAGAAGCCGTTGGTCAGCACCACATGGTGTGTTTGTTTCTGGTCTAATCTCCAGTAGGCCAATAGAAGCCGTGGGTCAGCACCACATGGTGTGTTTGTTTCTGGTCTAATCTCCAGTAGGCCAATAGAAGCTGTGGGTCACACCACATGGTGTGTTTGTTTCTGGTCTAATCTCCAGTAGGCCAATAGAAGCCGTGGGTCAGCACCACATGGTGTGTTTGTTTCTGGTCTAATCTCCAGTAGGCCAATAGAAGCCGTGGGTCAGCACCATGGTGTGTTTGTTTCTGGTCTAATCTCCAGTAGGCCAATAGAAGCCGTGGGTCAGCACCATGGTGTGTTTGTTTCTGGTCTAATCTCCAGTAGGCCAATAGAAGCCGTGGGTCAGCACCACATGGTGTGTTTGTTTCTGGTCTAATCTCCAGTAGGCCAATAGAAGCCGTGGGTCAGCACCACATGGTGTGTTTTCTGGTCTAATCCCAGTAGGCCAATGAAGCCGTTAGTGGGTCATAATCATGGTGTGTTTGTTTCTGGTCTAATCTCCAGTAGGCCAATAGAAACCGGGGTCAGCACCACATGGTGTGTTTGTTTCTGGTCTAATCTCCAGTAGGCCAATAGAAGTCATGGTCAGCACCACATGGTGTGTTTGTTTCTGGTCTAATCTCAGTAGGCCAATAGAAGCCAGGTCAGCACCACATGGTGTGTTTGTTTCTGGTCTAATCTCCAGTAGGCCAATAGAAGTCGTGGGTCAGCACCACATGGTGTGTTTGTTTCTGGTCTAATCTCCAGTAGGCCAATAGAAGTCGATGGTCAGCACCACATGGTGTGTTTTGTTTCTGGTCTAATCTCAGTAGGCCAATAGAAGCCGGGTCAGCACCACATGGTGTGTTTGTTTCTGGTCTAATCTCCAGTAGGCCAATAGAAGCCGTGGGTCAGCACCACATGGTGTGTTTGTTTCTGGTCTAATCTCCAGTAGGCCAATAGAAGCCGTGGGTCATACCACATGGTGTGTTTGTTTCTGGTCTAATCTCAGTAGGCCAATAGAAGTCATGGGTCAGCACCACATGGTGTGTTTGTTTCTGGTCTAATCTCCAGTAGGCCAATAGAAGTCAGCACCACATGGTGTGTTTGTTTCTGGTCTAATCTCCGGTAGGCCATGGTGTGTTTGTTTGTTTCTGGTCTAATCTCCAGTAGGCCAATAGAAGCCGGGTCAGCACCACATGGTGTGTTTGTTTCTGGTCTAATCTCCAGTAGGCCAATAGAAGCTGTGGGTCAGCACCACATGGTGTGTTTGTTTCTGGTGGTTTCTTTACATCTTCTGTCTTATTTAGAATAACTTCTACAATGTTTGACCATATTTCTCTCTCTCCATCCCTCCTCGCTCTCTCCCTGTCCCCTCCCTCTCGCTCTCTGCCCGTCCCTCTCTCTCGCTCTCTCCCCATCCCTCCCTCTCTCTCTCCCCCCTCCCTCTCTCTCTCTCCCCCCCATCCCTCCCTCACTCTCTCCCTCCCCATCCCTCCCCTCTCTCCCTCCCTCGTTCTCTCCCCCTCCCTCGCTCTCTCCCGTCCCTCCCTATCGCCTCTCCCATCCCTCCCTCACTCTCTCCCTATCCCTTCCTCTTTCTCCCCATCCCTCCCTCCTCTCTCCCCATCCCTCCCTCCCCATCCCTCCCTCCCTCTCTCCCCCGTCCTCCCTCTCGCTCTCCCCCTGTCCTCCCTCTCGCTCTCTCCCTGTCCCTCCTCTCTCTCTCCCTGTCACTCCCTCTCTCTCTCCCTGTCCCTCCTCTCGCTCTCTCCCTGTCCCTCCCCTCACTCTCTCCTATCCCTCCCACACTCTCTCCCCATCCTCCCTCACTCTCTTCCCCATCCCTCCCTCCCCCCGTCCCTCCCCTCCCTCTCTCCCCGTCCCTCCCTGTCCCCTCCTCTCGCTCTCCCCCTGTCCCTCCCTCTCTCTCTCTCTCTCGCTCTCCCCATCCCTCCCCTCACTCTCTCCCCATCCCTCCCTCCCCGTCCCTCCCTCCCTCCCTCTCCTCCCACTGTCCCTCCCTCTCGCTCTCTCCCTGTCCCTCCCCTCCTCGCTCCTCTCCCTGTCCCTCCCTCACTCTCTCCCTATCCCTCCCTCACTCTCTCCCCATCCCTCCTCACTCTCTCCCCATCCCTCCCTCCCCCCGTCCCTCCCTCCTCCCCGTCCCTCCCTCCCTCCCTCCCCTCCCCCTGTCCCTCCCTCTCGCTCTCTCCCTGTCCCCCCTCTCTCTCTCCCTGTCCCTCCCCCTCGCTCTCTCCCCATCCCTCCCTCCCGTCCCTCCCTTCTCTCTCCCCCATCTCTCCCTCCTCTCTCTCTCCCCCGTCCCTCCCTCTCCTCTCTCCCCATCCCATCCCTCTCGCTCTCTCCCTTGTCCCTCCCTCTCTCCTCTTCCTTCCTTCCCTCCTGCTCTCCCCTCCCCCTCTCTCCTCTTCCCTTCCTTCCTTCCTGTTCTCTCTCCCTCCATCTCCATCCACAGCGGTGATAGTGGGGGCGTGAGTGGGGGCTCTGTTTGCAGCGTTCCTGGTCATGCTGCTGGTGTACAGAATGAAGAGAAGAAAGATGAAGGCAGCTACACGCTGGAGGAACCCAAACAGACCACCGTCACCTACCAGAACCCTGACAAACAGGAGGAGTTCTACGGATGAGAGAGAGAGGAGGGAAGGACAGGAGAGAGCGAGAGGGGAGGCACGGGAGAGAGAAGAGGGAAGGACAGGGAGAGAGCGAGAGGGAGGCACGGGGAGAGAGAGAGAGGGAAGGACAGGGAGAGAGCGAGAGGGAGGCACGGGGAGAGAGAGAGAGGGAAGGACGAGAGAGCAGAGGCACGGGGAGAGAGAGAGGGGAAGGGAGGGACAGGGAGAGAGCGAGAGAGAGGGAGAGGGAGGGACAGGGAGAGAGCGGAGGGATCACTCCACCTCCTGTCTTGTCGCCTCACCTCTCCTTCCCATCTCTTCCTCCTCTCCCCCATGTCAGTTGTTGTTAAGAGTGCCTGTCTCCATGGACTCCGAACTTTTCTTAACAAAATAAAAAAATAATGAACAAAAATATATAAGCTGAAAAAAATAACCTAAACACATGATATACACATTTTGTTTTTTAAAGTAAATGTTATGAATATTATACAATTATTGTTCTTATGTAATTAATTCATTTTTGTTTGTTTGTAAAAACACAAGCTCTTATTCCAGCACAGTACTCTCTGTCTGTTCCACTGAGCAAATGAGCCAAGAGAGAGAGGGATGATGGGAGAAGGAGGTAGGAGGGAGAGAGGTGTCATCTGATTGGCCACACAGATACTGGGGTCAAAGGTTAGAGGAAAGCTCACTATTGTTGCCTTCCATTGTCCTTGTACACACACACACACACACACGCACGCACGCACGCACGCACGCACGCACGCACGCCGCACACACACACACACACACACACACACACACACACACACACACACACACAGCTTGGACCCCTCTCTCTGTGCTTGGTCAATCAGAGTAGGGGAACCTACCTTAACGCTCTGAGCAACCTCAAGACAAGGTTGCGGCAACATTCACTGTTAGTTAGCAAAGGATTCTAACCAGGATGTAGTGGTAGATATGACACCTGAGCATAGTAGATGTGTTAACACTGTTCACTAAGTAAATGGGGTTTAAACAATAGTTAACACTGTTCACTAAGTAAATGGGTGTTTAAAAACAACAACAGTGTTCACCAAGTAAAAGGGGTGTTTAAACAACAACACTGTTCACCAAGTAAATGGGTGTTTAAACAACAACACTGTTCGCAAGTAAATGGGTGTTTTAAACAACAACACTGTTCACCAAGTAAAGGGTGTTTAAACAATAGTTTACGAGCGTTTACCCTCCTACATCCCTGGGTCGTATTCATTAAAGCAGCAAATGAAGAAAACTAATGGAAACGGGAGAGGGACTATCTGGCCTTGTCCTGTAACTAATGGAAACAGGGGAGAGGACTATCTGGCCTTGTCCTGTAACTAATGGAAACAGGGAGAGGGACTATCTGGCCTTGTCCTGTAACTAATGGAAAACAGGAGAGGGACTATGGCCTTGTCCTGTAACTAATGGAAAACAGGAGAGGGACTATCTGGCCTTGTCCTGTAACTAATGGAAACAGGAGAGGGACTATCTGGCCTTGTCCTGTAACTAATGGAAACGGGGAGAGGGTCTATCTGGCCTTGTCCTGTAACTAATGGAAACGGGGAGAGGACTATCTGGCCTTGTCCTGTAACTAATGGAAACGGGGAGAGGGACTATCTGGCATTGTCCTGTAAATAATGGAAACGGGAGAGGGTCTATCTGGCCTTGTCCTGTAACTAATGGAAACGGGAGAGGACTATCTGGCCTTGTCCTGTAACTAATGGAAACGGGGAGAGGACTATCTGGCCTTGTCCTGTAACTAATGGAAACGGGGAGAGGGGACTATCTAGCCCTTGTCCTGTAACTAATGGAAACGGGGAGAGGGACTATCTGGCCTGTCCTGTAACTAATGGAAACGGGGAGAGGACTATCTGGCCTTGTCCTGTAACTAATGGAAACGGGGAGAGGGACTATCTGGCCTTGTCCTGTAACTAATGGAAACGGGGAGAGGACTATCTGGCTTCTGTCCTGTAACTAATGGAACGGGGAGAGGACTATCTAGCCTTGTCCTGTAACTAATGGAAACGGGGAGAGGGACTATCTGGCCTTGTCCTGTAACTAATGGAAACGGGGAGAGGACTATCTGGCCTTATCCTGTAACTAATGGAAACGGGAGAGGGACTATCTGGCCTTGTCCTGTAAGAAATGCTCATATCCGGGTTTCCATTGCAAAACATTTCCAACATTGTCCATTGCGTGTGTTAATGAATAGGACCCTGATGCTGTATGCCAACACAGGGATAGTGGCTGGTTGTCTGGTCTGCTCCCTTTACACTGTACAAAAGTGATTAGTGATATTGATAATCAATAATGTGTCAATGTTCCAGGCTGGTTGGTGAATGATGATACTGGTATACTGCAACAGGAGGATGTAGTTTATATGGAAATTTCATTGTCTGTCATTGTCACTCTAACTACGATCGATGTCTATATCACGTCCAGTCTGTGGTATTAACTACGATCGATGTCTATATCATGTCTGTCTGTCTGTGGTATTAACTACGATCGATGTCTATATCATGTCAGTCTGTGGTATTAACTACGATCGATGTCTATATCATGTCAGTCTGTGGTATTAACTACGATCGATGTCTATATCATGTCTGTCTATCTGTCTGTGGTATTAACTACGATCGATGTTTCATATCATGTCAGTCTGTGGTATTAACTACGATCGATGTTTCTATCTCATAAATTGTCTGTGGTATTAACTACGATCGATGTCTATCATGTCTGTCTGTCTGTGGTATTAACTTTACGGAATCGATGTCTATATCATGTCTGTCTGTATTAACTACGATCGATGTCTATATCATGTCTGTCTGTGGTATTAACTACGATCGATGTTTCTATCTCATGTCTGTCTGTGGTATTAACTACGATCGATGTTTCTATCTCATGTCTGTCTGTGGTATTAACTACAATTGATGTCTATATCCGTCTGTCTGTCTGTGGTATTAACTGCGATCGATGTCTATATCATGTCAGTCTGTGGCACTGTGCTCTCAACACACGCAGGCATGCGCTCACACTATTAAGCACACACACACACACACACACAAGCACGTGTTCACACACTCAACACAAACATACATATCACTCAACATATCATTGACTAAATATACATCAATCACATCACTCAACATATCATTGACTAAATATACATCAATCACATCACTCAACATATCATTGACTAAATATACATCAATCACATCACTCAACATATCATTGACTAAATATACATAATTCATATCACTCAACATATCATTGACTAAATATACGCTATTCATATCACTCAACATATCATTGACTAAATATACATCAATCACATCACTCAACATATCATTGATTAAATATACGTCATTCATATCACTCAACATATCATTGATTAAATATACGTCATTCATATCACTCAACATATCATTGATTAAATATACGTCATTCATATCACTCAACATATCATTGTCCTCATCAGACAAGGTGGTTTCAGTACGTTATTGATAAGACATCAATCCGTTTCAGGTTGGTTAGAGTTTGGTCCGTTGTGTATAAGCAAAAATCCTGTATCCATCCAATCACCTGCATGGTTTTTTCTCTTATTCCATTGGTTGTCTGTCTGGGGGTGGGGCGGTTCTTTTTAACTGTGAGGTGGGACTTACGATGCTGGAAGTGACTCTTCAAGTAGAAGTTGTCCATCGGTAGGTGGGACAGGTGTTTGGGTGGGGGCTGTGGGTGGGTGTGGGGACAGCGTTTTGGGTGGGGGCTGTGGGTAGGTGTGGTGACAGGCGTTGGGTGGGGGCTTTGTGGGTAGGTGTGGTGACAGGCGTTTGGGTGGGGGCTGTGGGTAGGTGTGGTGACAGGCGTTTAGGTGGGGGCTGTGGGTAGGTGTGGTGACAGGCGTTAGGTGGGGGCTGTGGGTAGGTGTGGTGACAGGCGTTTGGGTGGGGGCTGTGGGTAGGTGGAGTGTGGTGACAGGTGTTTGGGTGGGTGGGGACAGGCGTTTGGGTGGGGGCTGTGGGTAGGTGTGGTGACAGGCGTTTGGGTGGGGGCTGTGGTAGTGTGGTGACAGGTGTTTGGGTGGGGGCTGTGGGTGGGTGTGGGGACAGGCGTTTGGGTGGGGGCTGTGGGTAGGTGTGGTGACAGGCGTTTGGGTGGGGGCTGTGGGTAGGGTGTGGTGACAGGCGTTGGGTGGGGGCTGTGGGTAGGTGTGGGACAGGCGTTTGGGTGGGGGCTGTGGGTAGGTGTGGTGACAAGCGTTTGGGTGGGGGCTGTGGGTAGGTGTGGTGACAGGCGTTTTGGGTGGGGGCTGTGGTAGGTGTGGTGACAGGCGTTTGGGTGGGGCTGTGGGTAGGTGTGGTGACAGGCGTTTAGGTGGGGGCTGTGGTGTAGGTGTGAGGACAGGCGTTTGGGTGGGGGCTGTGGGTAGGTGTAGTGACAGGCGTTTGGGTGGGGGCTGTGGGTAGGTGTGGTGACGGCGTTTGGGTGGGGGCTGTGGGTAGGTGTGGTGACAGGCGTTTGGGGGCTGTGGGTAGGTGTGGGGACAGGCGTTTGGGTGGGGGCTGTGTGGGTAGGTGTGGGGACAGGCGTTTGGGTGGGGCTGTGGGTAGGTGTGGTGACAGGTGTTTGGGTGGGGGAGCTGTGGGTGGGTGTGGGGACAGGCGTTTGGGTGGGGGCTGGGGTAGGTGTGGTGACAGGCGTTTGGGTGGGGGCTGTGGTAGGTGTGGTGACAGGCGTTTGGGTGGGGGGCTGTGGGTAGGTGTGGGGACAGGCGTTTGGGTGGGGGCTGTGGGTAGGTGTGGTGACAAGCGTTTGGGTGGGGGCTGTGGGTAGGTGTGGTGACAGGCGTTTGGGTGGGGGCTGTGGGTAGGTGTGGTGACAGGCGTTTGGGTGGGGCTGTGGGTAGGTGTGGTGACAGGCGTTTTAGGTGGGGGCTGTGGGTAGGTGTGAGGACAGGCGTTTGGGTGGGGCTGTGGGTAGGTGTAGTGACAGGCGTTTGGGTGGGGGCTGTGGGTAGGTGTGGTGACAGGCGTTTGGGTGGGGCTGTGGGTAGGTGTGGTGACAGGCGTTTGGGTGGGGCTGTGGGTAGGTGTGGGACAGGCGTTTGGGTGGGGGGCTGTGGGTAGGTGGGGGACAGGCGTTTGGGTGGGGGCTGTGGGTAGGTGTGGGGACAGGCGTTTTGGGTGGGGGCTGTGGGTTGTTGGGGGAAACAGGAGTTGTGCTTTCTATCTAAGATTGTAACAATAACCAACACAACAGTACGATACCATGCTAATAATACAAACAGGCTAATATATTATAATTTACTGTAGAACAACTGCATGAGGAGTCAACTATACTAGTGTGTGTGTGTGTGTGTGTGTGTGTGTGTGTGTGTGTGTGTGTGTGTGTGTGTGTGTGTGTGTGTGTGTGTGTGTGTGTGTGTGTGTGTGTGTGTGTGTGTGTGTGTGTGTGTGTGAGGGGTGTTCTCTGAGAGAAATGTACTGTAAGCAGGTGTGTATTTGACCTGTTCCAGCAGTTCTGACACTCTTCCATAGTCAGGTAGTCACACCTGTAGCCGTGTGTGTTGGTCTCACCTGTTCACTGCTGGAATGTGGGCTAGTCTGCTTTTTCATACAGTCTGTCTCTCTGTTTGTATTAGGACTGACTGACACACACATCACAGTGTGTGGGTATATGTGTGTGTGCGTGCGCGTGCCAAGCCGTATCCACGGTTACCCATCTGTTTTTATACATGTCCCATTTTTAAGGCTGAGTTTCTGTCATCGACTGCTGGGCGCTCGTGAGACGTATCTTCGCAACAGCCCTGCCAAAATAAAAAGACCCTATTGCCAACACACTGTGCTCTGTGGATTTCATTGGCTGAGGCTGTGTGGGTGGAAGGAACATGAGGGAACATGACTGGTGGGGTAGAACCTGGAATATTGAATCTTTGAGTATCACATGGTTAACACTCTCCGTGATCATTTAACTTCCTTATATGTTATAAAATACATTTTACAGTTGGTCCCGTGTAGCTCAGTTGGTAGAGCATGTCCCTTGCAATGCCAGGGTTGTTGGTTCAATTCCCACTGGGGACTATGAAACTGTATAACCTACTGTAAGTCTGTCTGGTAAGAGTGTCTGTTAAATAACTAACAAGACAAGTATGATTGTTTAGTGTGATTGTTCTCCAGCATATCATTAACGTTATGCTAGTAACCTATTACATCCCATAATAAGCACCAAGCTCCATTGACATAACGGTGCTGGTTTCTCATAAAAAAACTAGAGGATTTTACATTTTGTGGCTGTCGCCTTCAAAGTCCCGTTAGGTGTGTAAGGGCATTCTGCCCTGTGTTTATACCAGAGAACACAGGAGACTGCTTTGGTCAGAGGTTCATTTGTTTAATAAGGATTGCAAGCCGGAGTTTACACTTACAGTAATTTGCAAGTAACACACTCAGTACAAAAGATGGTGTTTTCCCTTTTTATCCTCTACTGAGGACCGCCCAAGGTGTTGTCCCTTCACTTTAATACCATATAAGCTCATAATTAATAGTTGCTAATACAAAGATGTCTCTGCTCGGCGGAGTTCAGCTCACTGTTGTTTGCAGTTAGTTTCCCAATCCTCCTTCCTCCTATTTCTATCGTGTGTTAGCAGATGTAGAACATCGTATCAACAGGAACTGAAAGTATAGTTTCAACACACAGATATCTGACTTTTGTTCAGTTGAAATCTTCATACACTTATGAAGTCTCTATCACTGATTCTTAATTTCAAGCTAAAGCAAAACATTAATCATTATACTTTTGTAATTACAGGTGTTCCTATAATGTATTATAAAAATGTATTTCAGGTGCTGCCATAGATTGACATGAGGGCTGCAGTCCTAACACGTTATTTCAGCCCTCGCGCTAGCCACTTTCCCTCGAGGGAATCCCTGTCGAAATGGGATAGAGTTCTAACACGTTATTTCAGCCCTCGCGCTAGCCACTTTCCCTCGGGGGAATCCCTGTCGAAACGGGATGGAGTCCTAACACGTTATTTCAGCCCTCGCGCTAGCCACTTTCCCTCGGGGGAATCCCTGTCGAAACGGGATGGAGTCCTAACACGTTATTTCAGCCCTCGCGCTAGCCACTTTCCCTCGGGGGAATCCCTGTCGAAACGGGATGGAGTTCTATTGCCATCTTAAGTGGACGTCACAACTTTGATCACTTGTGAGGTTGATGTGACCCACAATTCAATGCAAACTGTAGTCATGTGTATCCGGTGTCTGCGAGGTGCCAAATTTAATCAACATGGCTGCATTTTGGGCATTTCAGACAAAATTATGACGCTAGCTTTATTAAAAAATATAAATATAGATTACCTTTATATTAGCGTTGGCAAGTGGGAAGGATGCTCAAATTGGCTTAGTCTCGTAGTGAGGAGTTTATAAAATGTAGCTATCTTCATAAACATATTTGAAATGTTTTGGAATAAATGAGCAAACTATAAAACTATCTAGCCAGCTATGGGTAACTGTAACTAGCTACCTGGCAGAAGTGCTAGCTACATTAATAGCTTTAGGTTTGTTGTTTTTAAGCTCAACTTCAAGATTTCCACCAAGGACATTGCCTCATCACTCTACCTCAGTTGGGATTTTAAGGTACACTCAGATGTGACAATGTAAAATGTAATACCAAGGCTGAGGGTTTAAGGCCGAGAGCTGTCTACTTTGCATTTGGACTGCAAGAAAGCTCAAGGTCATTGGCCGCAGATAAAATTATGTCAAATAAATCACATTATATCTACTGCAGCTTTTGATTGGACTGATCATATCAACATTATAGCAAAGATTTTTATAACTTAACCAAGATAGACCACAGCCTGTCATTACCAAGTGATAAATTAATTTGCCTTTGCACTCCTTCTAAACAACGTGATTTAAAAAAAAAACTTTTAAAAAGGGTAAACTCTACAAATCTTTGTCCACTCTGTTCATAACATAGTGTGGTTTTGGGAACAGAAAATTGTAAATAAATAAAATATTTAATTGATAAGAAAATGTGCAGAATGTCGGCCAAAATCTGTCTTGTTCCATCTTCTCCCACTGCCGGCCAGAGGGCTACCCCTCACTACCATATTTGGTCGGGAGTGGAAACGCCAAACGGATGCTTCACATTTATACCTCCTGCCTTTGGAAAGTATTCAGACCCATTGACTTTTTCCACATTGGACTTTTTCCACATTTTGTTACGTTACATCCTTATTCTCAAATTTATTAAATATTTGTTGTTTCTCAGCCATCTACACACGGAGACATAATGACAAAGAGAAAACAGGTTTTTAGATTTTTTTTTCCAAATGTATTAAAGTTTTCAGACCCTTTGCTATGATACTCGACATTGAGTTCAGGTGCATCCTGTTTCCATTGATCATCCTTGAGATGTTTCTACAACTTGATTGGAGTCCACCTGTGGTAAATTAAATTGTTTGGACATGATTTGGAAAAGCACACACCTGTCTATATAAGGTCCCACAGTTGACAGTGCATGTCAGAGCAAAAACCAAGCCATGAGGTTGAAGGAATTATCTGTAGAGCTCCGAGACAGGATTGTGTCGATGCACAGATCTGGGGAAGGGTACCAAAACATTTCTGCAGCATTGAAGGTCCCCAAGAACACAGTGGCCTCCATCATTCTGCAGCATTGAAGGTCCCCAAGAACACAGTGACCTCCATCATTCTGCAGCATTGAAGGTCCCCAAGAACACAGTGGCCTCCATCATTCTGCAGCATTGAAGGTCCCCAAGAACACAGTGGCCTTCACCATTCTGCAGCATTGAAGGTCCCCAAGAACACAGTGGCCTCCATCATTCTGCAGCATTGAAGGTCCCCAAGAACACAGTGGCCTCCATCATTCTTAAATGGAAGAAGTTTGGAACCACAAAGACTCTTCCTACAGCTGGCCGCTCGGCCAAACTGAGCAATCGGGGAAGTGACCAAGAACCCGATGGTCACTCTGACAGAGCTCCAGAGTTTCTCTGTGGAGATGGGAGAACCTTCCAGAAGGAGAACCATCTCTGCAGCACTCCACCAATCAGGCCTTTATGGAAGAGTAGCCAGATGGAAGCCACACCTCAGTTAAAGGCACTACAGCCCGCTTGGAGTTTGCCAAAAAAGCACCTAAAGGACTCTCAGACCATGAGAAACAAGATTCTTTGGTCTGATGAAACCAACAGGACCTTCCAACAGAACAACGACCCTAAGCACACAGCCAAGACTTCAGAACACGGGACTTCGTCTCTGAATGTCCTTGAGTGGCCCAGCCAGAGCCCGGTGTCACGAACCGGCTCGAAGCCCATAACAAAAAGGGAGACAACGTGGAGATAAAGAATGACAAAATATATTTATTAACTGAAGTAAACTAAATACAATTAACAATGGTGTGTGTGTAGTAGTCAGTAGTGTAAGTGAGTGGTTGTATGTATACGTGTGACAATGAGGGGTGTTGAAAGGTGCCAATGCAAACAAACAAAACAGCCACAAAAATGCCACAACCAAAATCTGTCTGTGTCTGGATGGAGAGAGTCTCCTCCATGAATGGGGAAGAGGTGCATTTATCCTGGGACACACCCGAGCCCAGGTGTGTCCCATTTCGCTGACGACCCTCCCAGCCCCGCCCACCGACATCTTATTGTCGTGTCTTTGGCTATGCCGGATTAAGTGATATGACATGCTATTCTATAAAATCCTTTCTCTGTAATTAATATTACCTGATTGAGCTAATCATGTAAATGTAATTAACTAGAAAGTCGGGGCACCACAAAATAATATTTATAGAGCAGTTATCTTCCGAATAAACTCTTAAAAACCTAGTCATATTTTACATCAATAGCAGTCAATATTAATCGTCACCTTATTTCAGTCTCATCTGAAAGATGTAAATTCTTGGTTATCTTCACAAACCCTGGCTAACAAGTTGAATGAATCAGCAATACAAAATTGGGTTTAATTATTTATTTACTAAATATCTAACTAATCACACAGAATTACATATACACAGAATAAATCATACCTTGATTACCAATTACGTCATAAAGCACGGTGGCTAGGAAAAACTCCCTAGAAAGGCCAAAACCTAGGAAGAAACCTAGAGAGGAACCGGGCTATGTGGGGTGGCCAGTCCTCTTCTGGCTGTGCCGGGTAGAGATTATAACAGAACATGACCAAGATGTTCAAATGTTCATAAATGACCAGCATGGTCAAATAATAATAAGGCAGAACAGTTGAAACTGGAGCAGCAGCACAGTCAGGTGGACTGGGGACAGCAAGGAGCCATCATGTCAGGTAGTCCTGGGGCACGGTCCTAGGGCTCAGGTCCTCCGAGAGAGAGAAAGAAAGAGAGAATTAGAGAGAGCATATGTGGGGTGGCCAGTCCTCTTCTGGCTGTGCCGGGTGGAGATTATAACAGAACGTGGCCAAGATGTTCAAATGTTCATAAATGACCAGCATGGTTGAATAATAGTAAGGCAGAACAGTTGAAACTGGAGCAGGAGCATGGCCAGGTGGACTGGGGACAGCAAGGAGTCCTCATGTCAGGTAGTCCTGGGACATGGTCCTAGGGCCCAGGCCAGTTGAAACTGGAGCAGCAGCATGGCCAGG
>NW_025751789.1:0-14286 GCF_021184085.1 Oncorhynchus gorbuscha | reverse complement strand
TATTATGACCAGCGAGTCTGACAGCACAGTGTGTCAACGTGGAATTGCATGCTCGAGAATGTGCTGGTTCTCATACCGCTGCTTCCATTTAAGAAATGTTTGAAACTTGGAAACATGAACACACTTCTAGTGTCATTCGAACAACTGACTGGAGAAATAAGATAATCAACTTCGTCTGCAGCAGATACTCTCTGTCATGGCATCGAAACGTCTGCTCAACAAAACTGCCCACACCGACCGTGGGGTTATAACTTAGGCCGTGAACAAGCGATTCTCTCTGAGCCTCTTTACTGTGTCACCACCATGCTCGATGCTAGCTACAAGGACCGCTACTTCGATGCAGACAAACAGGATTTACGTGAAATGTTACAACGCTGGGCCAATTGTGCGCTGCCCTATGGGACTCCCAATCACAGCCGGATGTGATACAGTCTGGATTCGAACCAGGGACTGTAGTGACGCCTCTTGCACTGAGATGCAGTGCCTTAGACCACTGCATCTATGTGTGTGCGTTAACTATTTAACCTCACTAGAATGCTTAAAAGGCTGCTACAATGTCAAATATCGGTATCGTTTTTTTGGAGCAAGGAAAATATCGGTATCGGCCAAAAATGTGATATCGGCGCATCCCTAGTAAGAATCCACCCTGCAGCCACATTGGCCTTGCAGCTCTATCAGCTTTGACAGTGATTACAAGTCAATCGGTAGTCCTGTCCCTTCTCTATGCTGCTTTATCTCTCAGTAGCCCACAGGACTCATGGTCAGTTGGTCACTGCATGTGTTGTATTTGTATGCATCTCAGGCTCTATGAAGGGCATGGGGCTGGGAGCAGGGCTGGTGTCCCCCAACCGGGCGTCTGTGGGTGTGTCCCTGTCACCAGCACGGGTCCCTGATGTCGACCCCATCGATGCGGCCGCCCACCTGCAGTTACTGGGAGAGTCCCTGTCCCTCATCGGCCACCGATTACAGGAGACAGAGGTACACACACACCAACCAACTATTCCCTGTATCTTTTAACTTAGCTGTTGTGTCCAAACTTACTCTCTTCACCTACAACTGAAATGTGTCATCATTCATATGAGTAAAGATTGAACAAAGATTTGTGTGTGACCACTAGACTAACTGCCTCTGCTCTCACCTCACTCAGGGGATGGTGGCGGTGTCAGGCAGTCTCTCTGTACTGCTGGACTCCATCTTGTGTGCCCTTGGACCCCTGACCTGCCTCACAGCACAGATCCCCCAGCTCAACGGATGTCCCCGCCAAGTCTTGGTAAATCACTCACACCTTGCCATCTATTTGAAATGTTGTTCTGAAAGGTTTCATCTCCCACTTGGGCTGTAAAGTAAAAATATGTGGCTGTAGTGACAGCACATTGTGTGATAGCAAGTGTGTTGCATAAGGCCAGCCTGAAACATTTCTCTCCTTTTATGTCTCTTTCAGTCCAACACCTTGGACAATATTGCCTACATCATGCCAGGGCTGTGAAGCCAACAGAAACATTCCTTTCCCGTCTGAGTGTCCTCGCCATGAAGTAAAACATTTGGAGTGAGAGTGCCCATTATAGAAGCGTGGCTTGGGATGCAGACAATTATTTATGCAGCAAGGCATTGGAAAACGTTGATATTAATACTTTCAACATGTTTTTAAAATGTGTTAATTTCCTTATTTTTTTACTGAAACCTATTTTAATGAACACTCTTTTCTTTCCCTCTGGCATGTCTGTTAGCGTCTTCAGATGTAACTGTATGTTCTTGTGTGAATGTGTGCGGGCGTGTGTGTTTTCTATGTGTATACAGTATCTCCAGAGGCTAGTTTTTACTCAAAAGGACAAGCCAGGGCCCAAGTCCACCATTGTTCCTCTTCCATCAACATACCATGAAAATAATATATTTGACAACTGTTCATGTTTGTTTTACCAGGTAATTACATAATGACTTGTTCTTTTGTATATATGCTATTTTACTGAGTTAAGGTTTAGATTTTGATTGTAAAATGACATTTGTATACGGTAGAAACATTTTGAGGCAACTGCAATCAAACTACTGTGGGTTTTGCAGCTTTTGAAGCACAAAGCTGTAAGCCACATTTTCATGAATACATTTCTTCCTCTGAGTATACAGTATGGAAATGTTGACAATAAAAATGACAGTGTCAACATGCAGACTTATGACTGGTATGTACCCCACCACCTTTTTCAACTACAGCTGTTGTTCCGACTCCTAAACGCAAACCAATGAATGAATAATGCTTGTATTTATTGTAACAAACCATTGTAGTGTATCAAGATCATTTACATTTTAAGGCCAGTTATACCTACAACTGAAATTGCTATTTTTGAGTAAATGAATTGTACATAAACTGCAGCAGCTACCTGTGAATCCTCAGGATCCTTGTCAGACTGAGGATGATATGCTTTTCTCTACACATACAATAGAACTAGAACACTGTCTGTGCTTCCACATGCCTCTATTCCCCAGCCAGGGAGGAATGCAAAACCTTCCCTAATGACCTGCTTTGATTTTTGTTAATCTCTGTAAACCAGAAGTAAAATCTAGTGTAATTTGGTCAGCTACGTGATTAATTCCTACGTGTTAGAAATTGAGAGAACGTTTGGTGATACTGATGATTTGTATGCATACAGATGGTTTATTTAAATGGAAAGTTAACAAACTAACATGACTGGTTAGTATAATAAACGTGTCAGGTTAGGAGAACGAGGTCAAGGTTACGCCTCGATCACACTGGTATTGTTTTGCATTTTGGTTCACCAGAAGTACATTTCCAATGGAACTCTGCGTTTGACTTGCAACATTGCGTTGCTGTGCATTATATGTGGAGCAAACATTGGATTGATTGAACGTAGACGGCTTGACAGAAATGGTAGAAGAAGGTGAATGTTTAACTTTTGTGGCACGCATATCAGATGATGCTGCGCCATTTTGCGCTTGACTGTTGGTGTCATCGAGGCGTTATGAAAATCGCTCAGTTACAACGTTACGTTGTCAACAACAGTTGTCCCCGACGCGACCACTAGATAGAGCTGTAGGCCTACTCCATTTAGCCAAACCGGTAGAAACGTAAACAAACTTTTTGGCGACCAATCACTGTATGTGTATATGAAGATGGCGACAAATAATAAGTATCGACATAACACAATGGTCTTCAACCTGTTCTTCCCAAGGGACCGCTTTCCAGGCAAATCGGTGTTCCAGGGACCCCCATTCTATATTAGCACCAAAAAAAAAAAGTCTTATCAGGTGAATGAAGTAATCAACATTTTAAAATGAATATATTTGGTCAATCGTTTTTCATTATTTTGACCCCACATAATTTGGAAGAGGAAGTGTAAACTCTAGCATATCATATTAGGTAGAACGGTAACACGTTTTCGCTAAGAGCATCTGTTTAACTGGTTAAACAAAGGTTAGCCATGAGTTGTCAAACATTTGTCCAAATCAAAAAAGCTTACCAGAAAGCCAGTGGCACTTCTGCACTGGTGGCCTATTTGCAAGTGCTTTTTCAAAGCCTATGTCAGACACTCGAGTGAGTGTCATTTTGTATAATTTTGACCTGCACTATTGGAGCTTGAAGTTTAAGAATTTCACTGTACCCTGCAATTACATCTGCGACCATGTCATTGTGATGAATAAACTGAGAAATAACACTGACGTCATTGTATGTCATTCAAAATTAGTTTATTCTGTTGTTGCTAGCAGTAGTCATTAAAAACATTGAAATACAAATATTTATATTCGCGGACCTCCGGTTGAATGCCCCTGACATAATATAATGCACATCCCTTTCAATTCTGGCAGATTATCAGTATACACAGAGAATGTGCTCACGTGAGATTCGATTTTTTGGAAGCTCGAGCAAGTATGCCATGAACATATTGATTCGAATGTTGATGCATAATTCGCATTTTAAGAAGTCAGCCTACTTTACTTTTTGTTTCACTGCATCAAAAGACACTACAAAAACGTAGCAGGCTAAAAGCGGCTTGTCTTGAAGAGCATTGACTGTACGGCTACGCCCTGAAGACTGCAGAAGCACACAGCACAGACTGGTCCTTCTTCTAATGAGTCAGGACGTAGGCACGAGGAAGTTGACTAGCGTTCATACTAAATACGGCAATAATATCTGGCAATATCTCACAATCAGAGATGGCATCAGGTCCCCCACAAACAGGTACATGTAGCCTACCAATTATTCACGCAGGTTCCAGGAAGTGTAGGCTTTGACTTCGCGTTTGTTTACGACTATTTCATACTCGCGTGTGCGCTGTTAACTCGCCACACACGCACTTTTCGGCCTGTCAGTTTTAGAACGTGGGGTAGGCTGTCTCCGCATTTCGCTTGAGCTGTCTCTTTGGACAGTAGATAAAACGTGTTTACATCTTGTGCTACATTTTATGTGGCACTTTTTTTTTGTTGCCTAACACTATACAGATGATTCAAATAATCAAAGCTCGATAATGAGTTTGTTATTTGAATCAGCTGTACTAGGGCAACAAATAAAAAACGGACCGAGTGTGGGAAACCCTGGTATAGCCTATGAGATGTTTCGTGGTTCGAGTTCGTTCTATTTATATAATTTTTTCTCTCACAGGAAAAATATGTACAATGTCTCCATTGTTACAATACATATTTTGGCAGAAATTTCAGAGATACAAAAGTCGTTGCTTATTGAACAGTACTAATGTTAACGGAAACTAA
Organism: Oncorhynchus gorbuscha; assembly: GCF_021184085.1. NCBI lineage: Eukaryota > Metazoa > Chordata > Actinopteri > Salmoniformes > Salmonidae > Oncorhynchus > Oncorhynchus gorbuscha. Next base: position 9,570 of record NW_025751789.1, on the reverse strand, counting down.
AGCAGAGATCAGATGACAGAACTTGTGATGTGTGCGGGCTACTAAATCCCTCCCTTTCTAAGAAAACTCCATCTCCTCGGCTTGTCCCAATGCAGAGCTGAGGCTGGTTCTGCTCGGCGGGACAAAGAGCAGGACAGAGTGCAGCTGGAAACGCCATACTGGGCCGCCAGGCTTTCATTACCCAGACTGCCAGTGAGCCAGCTGTCACTCCAAGAATGTGAAACACTGCAGGAGATGGGTAAGATACTTTGTTGATTCTTTAAGGACAGTAGCCTACACACTGATTAAATTACTTAAATGTCAACCAGAGGTTCTAACATTACACACTGTTTTTGCCTGCAGGTATCAGTAGTAGTCGCCCAAGACTGGTTCTGCTCCAGAGCGCCCCCCGGAGGAGTGAGGGCACCATGTCTCCTCTTGCGTGGCCCTGTCGGCCCCGGGCCTCATGCCTTCCTGCTGTGTCCCTGTGGACCGGCCGGCTGACATGGAGCTGGGCCCTGGAGGCCCTGGAGAAAGTTTTAGCCCTGCAGTCAGTGGACACACTCTGGTCCTCTTTACCCACACAGACCAGATGGTTCTGGGACAACAGCTGGACGAGTACATCGCCACCAGACGCAAAGACCTACTGGAGCTGGTGGTGACGTGTGAAGACAGCTATCACTCTCTGGAGAGGAGGAGTAGAGGAGAGAAGGATGAGAGGAAGAGTGTGGAAGAGCTGCTGGAGAAGGTTGAACAGACTGTAAAAGAGGCGGGGTGGAGTTCTACAGCTGCCTCTACCAGAGGCTGAGGCCAGGTGAGAGAGAAGCAGGCAGAGATAGTGTGGCAGAGAAGAGGGGAAGAGGCTAAATGAAGAGGGTGCCCCTCCTCAGCCTCACCTCAGAGAAGAGCTAGGCGATGAAGAGATGGCAAGAGTTAGGGGAGGAGGCAGAGAGGAGTGTGCACAACCTGAACATAGACACCGAGGGTATTGCCTCTCTTTCTCCTGCCTCCTCTCCCTCATTTCTCTTGTCCTTGTGGCAGGGATTGACAGGAGTGGCTGAGGAGGCTGCCCAAGATGCTGAGGATGGAGTCTCTGCTGGGGGCTTTCGTTGGCCTGTTCGTAGGTGGGCCCGTTGGGCGGATGCTGGGGGCCACTGTGGGCTCAGTAGCCACTGAAGTGGGGAGAAGGAAGACTCTGAAGACGAAAAAAACAAATAATGGCAATGGGATACATATCTCCAGTTATTAACATTTCACAATGTTTCAACTCCATATTCATCATCTCCAGCACCAACCCAATATCAACATATGTGGGGATTGCGTATTTCTGTTTTGTAGTAAAAAATATTGAGAAAGATGTTTCCAATGACATCATCAACCATTTTGTATTTAATGCCTACTCACAAGTAGTCAGAATCATCTTCCTCTTTATTTTTTACTTCAAAACAACACCATTTTCACAAATGTTGATGTTGAGGTGGTGCTGGAAATGGTAAATATGAAGTAGAACAATTTTAGTTTCCATTTGTTATTTCACTGCACTTATATTTTATTGAGCTTTGTGCAATTGACTTGTATTTGACCAACGTACAGTTCCTCATAATACTTGTTATAATATTTGTTGTTTGGCTGGTCATATTTTCACCAATTATTATAGAAGGTTTACTAAAAACTACAAGTAATGGGAAATTACATACACAATCCACTTGGTGGAGACATTGACCAAAACATTGAAGTTGAACATTAAATATTTGAGCTCAACTGGAAACACATACTTACTGCTAACTGAAGGAAATATAATACCATTTCTAAGGCAGTTTGTTCTGTCCTGTATATGTCACACAGTTGATACTTTTAAAGCATACAATTACACATTTCCTCACTGAATTTTAGTCATTTATTGGCCAACATTTTCAAGCACTATATTTAGGAGTTCAGTATAGGCTACATCTCGAAAATAAGACTTTCACATGATGCATGATAGATAACGGAGACCTCCGCTATAGACGGACCATCTGCAGCAGTGTGTGTTAGCTGAGGACAATTGCTGGAGCGTATAGAGGGCGTTAATAATAGTGGTGTGAGTCCTAAGTGAAAGTGCCTCTGATTTGGAAAACACTGAAGCACTGCTCTCAAAGCTTCCTCTTTTTTTCTTTATGCAAACGGTAGGTTACGGGTTTGAAATTGATGTAATTGATACTCTGTTAAAACCATCAGTCAAAGCCATCTACATCTCTCTCTTTAAGGTTCTCTCCCTCTCTCTAAGCTGACAGAGACCCTGCCTGTGGAACAGCTAGGCGTTTCCGAATGTGGGTGGTCCGCGAGGGGAGGGAGGGAGAGAATTAGTCCAGCTCTCATGTTTCCTGAGAAGAGAGGAGGAAAGGAATGAGAAAGAGAGAGTGGGGAGAGAGCAAGAAAGAGAGAGAGTGAATGTGTGTGCGCGAGAGAAAGAGAGAGAACATGCTCAGGGATTACATCTGTCTTCCAGATGTGGCCTCCACAGTTGTCTGAAACAGGGAAAAAAATAAAGTTTAAAAGTAAAGGAAAATTGGTGCTAAACAGTTTTTTATTGTTAAGGATTACGCATACAGTACAGTGCGGACTACAGTATGGCGGTCGACAGTGAACCAGGGTATGATGCCAGTTCATTCCTTATGAAACTGCAATGAAATGACGTGGTGCACCCGTCCAGTAGACCCCTTAAAGATGATGCATATAAAAAAGAACACCTGTCCAAATATTGTCCTGTCTTATTGGATAAGCATCAGTGAGAGGACAGTGAGTAATGATCGAGGAGGTAAGAAGAAGGGATGAGAGAAGGGTGGAAAGTAGGGAGATGTATTTCTATACTCAGACACTGTGAGTAGAGGCAACCATGCCGTTAGGCCTAAATCAGAGGGAGGCTGTATCTCGTCTGTGTAGACAGTTGTGGCCCAGGTTGGTCCTCAGAGGCTGAAGCCTCATCAGGACGGCAAAGGATGCAGAGTTGATTTGTGCCTGTATGCATAACCAAAGCCAAAAATCTGAACGAACAGTTCATGGAATCACTAGTGACCCATCATTAACACAACGGCTGTAACTTATGAAGCTCTCCCTCTGAGCAAAAATGTTGTTCTAAGGACCTTGTGGTCCTCCATTGAAGTGGGGGCAGCTCGCTGTGAGTCGTGGACACCGCAATATTTTTTTGTTATCATCGCGCAAACCAAAGGAAAATAAACAGGATGACACACTTTTTCCTCCACCGCAGACAAGGCCTCTCCCTTTGCTAGCTCACACAGCACTCACCGTAAACTGCTCAAAATATCAACCGGACAGGACTGATTACCACCACAGCATACCCTCTAATACACATCAAACACTGTATGGTCTCTTTGTGGTTTGTTGAGAAGAACATCTGAATAAAAATACAGCAGGCTACAAAGACATTGGCTGAAGGAATCTGGACCACATAAAAAGAGAGTGTTTTATCCCTGGAGGTAATCACAGAGGAAATAACAAAATACTACACGTGCCAACCAGAATGAACAAAAATACGTTTTGAGAAAGGTAGACAGAAACCTTTGTTAATAATGTGGTGATATGGTGTGTCTGGATATTAGAAAGGCCTTTTGATGGTGGCTCGCCTACTGGGTGTGTAGCAAGTGATATGCCAACTTGGAAATTCAAGGTTGATTGTTACTTTCGTCATAGATTTTTTTGCTTTTGCATATAGCGAGGCATACTGTAATACTATATATCACAGCCCATGCTGTTCCCCTTCCAACAGAGCAGAAAGGCCTAAAAAGTTAGGTCCAGCGGCCTGCCTGCCTGCTCTCCTCTCTCCTCACCAAGTGTTTCCACGGCACAGGCTCTAAGTCCACCATCTTTTTTCCTATTATTGCTGTTTTCATGTTCCTCCCTGTAGCGTGAGCGTGTGTGTGTGTCTGAAATTGTTTGGAGCACTGTGAGGAGCTAACATTTTGCCCTGTCCATGTGGGTTGGAAGACAAACACATAAAGCCAAGATGAAAGCCGCCAAGTTAGCAAATAATAATGCAAGGAAGATGTGTCCATTGTAAAGGCGCATTGAAGGTTTGAAGATGTTTATAGCTGGCTGGCAATATTAAAGTAGTTGACGTTGAATGGTAGTGGCCAGGTTATTGCTTCATGAGGTGATATGTCATGCCAAACACATGATTTACTTATTATTTTTGACATTTTTTACCTTAGAAGGGGTAAGACTACCTCTGTCAATAATCACATGGAACAGTCAACATAGAACTTCCAAATTAATCCGTTTATTTCAGTTATCCAGACCATTTGACATTGCTTTGATTGGTAAAGCATGCAATACATATTCTGTAGCTATTAACAAAATGTTTTATAATGCACAACTGAAAACAAGGACAGCACTAATTTTCTTAGAGCACACTACGGATGCGCTTTCACGCGAATCAATGTAAGTGTCAGGACAAAGAAGAGACCACTGCCAACATGACTGTAGGCCTACAATCACGTACATCTGCCGAGGTTAGGGAGCTAGCACGATCCAGTGAACGGACGGACGCACGCACGCACACAGCCAGCCTCACATGCACCAACAGCTGACTGATGTTTAAGGATGGGAGAAGCATGACTGGGGGAAGGGACTGGTGCAGTCAGCCAATATGAGAGTCACCATTCATCCTTTCACACATCGCTGGACTGCTCTTGGACCTGAGCCAGATGTGGAGAGGGAAGCTAGCGGAGAGGGACGGAGATGGAGACAGAAGAGGAGGAGGTAGCGAAAGAGAAATTAAGAGAATTAGGAAGTTCTTTGGAACTTTTGTGAGTGTAATGTTTACTGTTTTTTATTGTTTATTATCTATTTCACTGGCTTTGGAAATGTAAACATGTTTCCAATGTCAATGAAGCCCCTTGAATTGAATTGATTTGAATGAGAGAGAGAGAGAGAGAGAGAGAGATATGGTATGCATCTCTGTCAGGAGTGAGGTACAGTACTTGGTCCTACTATGAGATGTTTTATGTGTGTGAGAGCGGTACCACAGGAGGGGAAGAGGGGTGTGGATGGACAAGAGGCAATTATACAATTACATAAAGAGGAGGAGGAGGCAACACTGAGCCATCTTTAAAAGACATCCAAGCCAAATTTCCCAACAGCTTTGGAAAGAGTTTTAAAAAGAGTTATCTGTGCAGGTGAACGTTTTAGAACTTGGGGATAAAGGGCTGGGAGGGCTGGGTTGTTGTTGGTGTGACAGTTCTTAAGGGTTTGTGGTTTTACACCACACCTCCTACAAAAGCCAGTGCTTGAGAATTTACAGGAGGAAGGGGCCTGACTCCGGACTAATGACGACTCACTATGGGCTGTAGGTGCTGGATGGCCCCAGAGCTGGCTATACCTGATGAATAGTGTGGTCCACACTAACTGACCTCTGCCGTTGGCTACATATTGGTGCGGTGCACAGAGCCGAAGCTGTGCCTGGGCGTTGAATCATCAGCACCCGCCCTGTAATACAATCGACCTGTGGTTTGATCAGGCTCCGGCAGGCCAACACAAGTACACACTTTCCTCCAATTGTATTACTGGGCTTGGGGGAGGTGATGGTATTATTTCTGCTACAACACTGGTTTAATTCAAGGCAGATTTGACCCCAGCCTCACTTCTCCAGTTCAACTCATTGGATCAAGTCATAATCCTGCCTCGACCACATGAATAAGACACAGAGGGGCGATGCACTCGCTCTTACCGCATACGTCAAATGTCACTCTGGTCCACATGCAAGTCATGATGATACCATTTCATCCGAAAGTTGAGGGAGCTTAACTGAGATCTACAGAGACGAGAGGAGAAGACAGACAAGTAGGACGAATGGTGCCACGCCACATTAACACAGAATCAACTTGGAGCTCTGTGGCTCTGCTGTTTGCACAGATCCACAACCCAGCCCAAGATTCAGTAGATTGCACTCTGTCCATGCCTTTTTACAATGCTGAAGTTACTTGGTGGCAAGTTGATGTATTAACATGGCAAGTACTTGTCCACCAGAGGCAATGTGAGAGCCTGTTAACATCTAGTAAACCATGAGCTATGGTTTGACATGTCGTACTTGGTTCGACAGGGGTATTTATATTTGACTGTTTAGAAACGGGGACCATTATGCTGGAGAAATTCTGAAGGTTGCGTTGCCACAACCACACATAGGCCCACTGTAGGCCTACACTGCACCAGATAAACTAGTGGCTGACCCATCACACCTCTTCACAGGAATAATGCGCCAAACCGTCCCTAAACAGCAGAGCCTTATGAGGCATTTACTGTACTGTGAGCTATGACTAAACCAAGGCATCTTCGAGCGCTCTGCGAAACATCCAAATTCCATCCCAGAAATACAGGCTTTTCTCCAAAACACATAATAACTCCTGTTCAAAGGCCCTATCTTGTATTATCGTTTCAAAGGGGTCAAACACAAAACATACTCACACTCAACCTTGAGCTAGCTAATGAGAACGGGGCCCGGGCGAGGCCTGCTTTTCCAGGCACTGCGCAGCAGGCAGCGTATAGCGGCGGTTGTGGTTGCGGTTGGTTGCAGTTTGGTGTGTGACTCGGTCCGGCTCCCACACAGTTGAAACCATGGGTCCCGGAGCGGCGGATGCTACTGAGGCCCCTGATCCTCGCGCGGGGCTTTAATCTGAGTTTGAAATGAGAGACAGGCCGCCGGCACTCAGGGACGGCCCTCTGATTTGTTCTGTGGTTCCTTTGATAGCATGCATCCTACAGAAGAGAGGGAAACAAAAAAAGATGACAGAGACAGGTCTTGGGGAAAACAGGTTTTAATCCATGGAGCTTCAATTGCTGCACTTCGGTCACAGCCTCCCCAGAGAGGGCAAGGGAGCCAAGCTGAGAGTGATAAGCTAATATAACGTACAATTAAAACACAATAACGTACAGTTTCTGAAAGCAATTAGAATAGAATGAAGGGGCTCTTAAGCACTTACAATTCGTAACATATTGTACGAATTGGAATTCGTAACACATCATATAAATTGCATTTACAGTGGGGAGAACAAGTATTTGATACATTGCCGATTTTGCAGGTTTTCCTACTTACAAAGCATATAGAGTTCTGTACTTTTTTATCATAGCCTAGTGGTTAGAGCATTGGACTAGTAACCGGAAGGTTGCAAGTTCAAATCCCAAAGCTGACAAGGTACAAATCTGTCGTTCTGCCCCTGAACAGGCAGTTAATCCATTGTTCCTAGGCCGTCATTGAAAATAAGAATTTGTTTTTAACTGACTTGCCTAGTAAAATAAAGGTAAAACATAGGTACACTTCAACTGTGAGAGACGAAAGCTAAAGAAAATCACATTGTATGATTTTTAAGTAATTCATTGGCTTTTTATTGCATGACATAAGTATTTGATCACCTACCAACCAGTAAGAATTCCGGCTCTCACAGACCTGTTAGTTTTTCTTTAAGAAGCCCTCCTGTTCTCCTCTCATTACCTGTATTAACTGCACCTGTTTGAACTCGTTACCTGTATAAAAGACACCTGTCCACACACTCAATCAAACAGACTCCAACCGCTCCGCAATGGCCAAGACTAGACAGCTGTGTAAGGACATCAGGGATAAAATTTGGTCTGGGGCTCCATGCAAGATCTCACCTTGTGGGGCATCAATGATCCTGAGGAAGGTGAGGGATCATCCCAGAACTACATGGCAGGACCTGGTCAATGACCTGAAGAGAGGGACCACAGTCTCAAAGACAACCATTAGTAACACACTACGCAATCATGGATTAAAATCCTGCAGCGCACGCAAGGTCCCCCTGCTCAAGCCAGCGCATGTCCAGGCCCGTCTGAAATTTTCCAATGTCTGGATGATCCAGAGGAGGAATGGGAAAAGGTCATTTGGTCTGATGAGACAACAATAGAGCTTTTTGGTCTAAACTCCACTCGCCGTGTTTGGAGGAAGAGGAAGGATGAGTACAACTCCCAAAACACCATCCCAACTGTGAAGCATGGAGGTGGAAACATCATTCTTTGGGGATGGTTTTCTGCAAAGGCAACAGGATGACTGCACTGTATTGAGGGGAGGATGGAAGGGGCCATGTATCGTGAGATCTTGGCCAACAACCTCCTTCCCTCCGTTTTTATTTTATCTTTATTTTACTAGGCAAGTCAGTTAAGAACAAATTCTTATTTTCAATGACAGCCTAGGAACAGTGGGTTAACTGTCTGTTCAGGGGCAGAACAACAGATTTGTACCTTGTCAGCTCGTTTACTAGTAGAAAGCTCTAACCACTAGGCTACCCTGCTGCCCCGGTAAGTAAGAGCATTGAAGATGGGTCTTGGCTGGGTCTTCCAGCATGACAACAACCCGAAACACACAGCCAGGGCAACTAAGGAGTGGCTCCGTAAGAAGCATCTCAAGGTCCTGGAGTGGCCTAGCCAGTCTCCAGACTTGAACCCAATAGAACATCTTTGGAGGAAGCTGAAAGTCCGTATTGTCCAGCGACAGCCCCGAAACCTGAGGGACCTGGAGAAGTTCTGTATGGAGGAGTGGGCCAAAATCCCTGCTGCAGTGTGTGCAAACCTGGTCAAGAACTACAGGAAATGTATGATCTCTGTAATTGCAAACAGAGGTTTCTGTACCAAATATTAAGTTCTGCTTTTCTGATGTATGAAATACTTATGTCATGCAATAAAATGCAAATTAATTACTTAAAAATCATACAATGTGATTTTCTGATTTTTGTTTTAGATTGCTCGAATTTTTGAGCAGGTGGTGTTATCAAGATACAGCCTTTTTGTTTCAATCAAAACACATATTTAGCCTTGTGGTGCATGCTGTTGAGTTATGAGATTCTTTATTTTGATGCTTTACAGATGGACTATCCAGTCTATCCAAATAAAGTGTCACCCTATTCATCCTAAAATAAATGAATTGGTGTTTTTGGTCTAACAGTAACTTTATACTATGCTATTATGTTCAGCTATGTTAGGCAAATGTAGAATACTTCTTAAATCGTTAAGTGATCTTGCGAGACACTCAATCAAATTTTGTCACGTTCTGACCTTTATTTCCTTTTGTTTTGTCATTATTTAGTATGGTCAAGGCGTGAGTTGGGGTGGGCAGTCTATGTTTGTTTTTCTATGATTTGGGTATTTCTATGTTTCAGCCTAGTATGGTTGGTTCTCAATCAGAGGAAGGTGTCATTAGTTGTCTCTGATTGAGAATCATACTTAGGTAGCCTGGGTTTCACTGTGTGTTTGTTTCCGTGTCTGTGTTTTTCACCACACGGTACTCTTTTGGGGTTCGTTCATTCCACGTTTATTGTTTTTGTATTCAGTTGTTCATGTGTACTATTTCGTATTAAAAGAACCATGGACACTTACCACACCGCATATTGGTCCTCCGATCCTTTTCGCCTCTCCTCTTCGGAAGAAGAGGAGGAAATCCCTTACAGCTTTGATCTAAACTTTCTGAGAAGTGCCAGAGCTGAAACAATGGTAGAGGAAAGCGTAATCATTACAACAAATTCAACATTATTGGTGATAGTCAATAATCAATATGGTAGTAATCTGTCATTCCTGATTTTGTCAAATAGA
>NW_025751788.1:12500-14287 GCF_021184085.1 Oncorhynchus gorbuscha | reverse complement strand
TATAGCATTTTCTTAGTAGAAAAGAATGACTGATCGCACAGTAGCCATGACATCACATAAGATAAAATAAGAGCTCACTCCAAGAGGAAGACGATGATACGAAGCCAGTAAAAGTATTCTCCAAAATCTTTGGATAACGTTTTCATACGATTCTCCACTGATTACAAACGTTTTAAATAATACAATTTCCGTGTTTCTCAGAAGCAAAGTGATTGCAGACATCACACCGAGTACAACCTATCTAGCTTGTGAAATTAGAAAACACAGATCGCTGGAAGCAACCAACCAAGCTCCAGAACCGGTGTTGTGTAGTTGCACTAGATGGCCAGCAGAGGGTAGCAATGTATCAGAAATGTGTTTCCTCTCTCCTCGAACAGTTGTGGTAATTCAAATCAAATCAAATCGAATCGAATTCGTCACATGTTCCTAATACAACACCTGACAGTGAAATGCTTACTTACAAGCCCTTAACTAACAATGCAGTTTTAAGAAAAATAAGTGGGGGGGGGTTGGTTGGGGGGGGCACAATGCAAATAGTCTGGGTAGCCATTTGATTAGCTGTTCAGGAGTATTATTACTTGGGGGTAGAAGCTGTTAAGAAGCTTTTTGGTCCTAGACTTGGCGCTCCGGTACCGCTTGCCGTGTGGTAGCAGAGATAACAGTCTATAACTAGGGTGGCTGGGATCTGACAATTGTTTAGGGCCTTCCTCTGACACCGCCTGGTAAAGAGGTCCTGGATGGCAGGAAGCTTGGCCCCAGTGATGTGCTGAACCTTACCCACTACCCTCTGTAGTGCCTTGCGGTCTGAGACCAAGCAGTTGCCATACCAAGCAAGCAGTGATGCAACCAGTCATGCTCTTGATGGTGCAGCTGTAGAGCCTTTTGAGGATCTCAGGACCCATGCCAAATCTTTTTAGTTTCCTGAGGGGGAATAGGCTTTGTCGTGCCCTCTTCACGACTGTCTTGGTGTGTTTGGACCAATCTAGTTTGTTGTTGATGTGGACGCCATGGAACTTGAAGCTCTCAACCTGCTCCACTACAGCCCTGTTGATGAGAACGGGGGCGTGCTCTGTCCTCCTTTTCCTATAGTCCACAATCTAACTATAACTAGTCCTGATGATGTATTGGTTGATCTAACTAGACTTTCTAACTGTATGTTTACAGGGTAGCAGGTAGCCTGGTGGGTAACAGGTAGCCTGGTGGGTAGCAGGTAGCCTGGTGGGAAGCAGGTAGCCTGGTGGGAAGCAGGTAGCCTGGTGGGTAGCAGGTAGCCTGGTGGGTAGCAGGTAGCCTGGTGGGAAGCAGGTAGCCTGGTGGGTAGCAGGTCGCCCGGTGGGTAGCAGGTAGCCTGGTGGGTAGCAGGTAGCCTGGTGGGTAGCAGGTAGCCTGGTGTGTAGCAGGTAGCCTGGTGGGTAGCAGGTAATCTGGTGGGTAGCAGGTAACCTGGTGGGTAGCAGGTAACCTGGTGGGTAACAGGTAGCCTGGTGTGTAGCAGGTAACCTGGTGGGTAGCAGGTAACCTGGTGGGTAGCAGGTAGCCTGGTGTGTAGCAGGTAGCCTGGTGGGTAGTAGGTAACCTGGTAGGTAGCAGGTAGCCTGTTGGTTAGCAGGTAACCTGGTGGGTAGCAGGTAGCCTGGTGGGTAGCAAGTAGCCTGGTGGGTAGCAGGTAGCCTGGTGGGTAGGAGTGTTGGGCCAGTAACCTGGAAGGTTGCTGGATCGAATCCCTTAGCCGAAAAGGTACAACTCTGCCATTCTGCCCTTGAGCAAGTCAGTTAACTCCCAACAAC
>NW_025751788.1:0-2500 GCF_021184085.1 Oncorhynchus gorbuscha | reverse complement strand
GACGGAGGGGAGCATCCACTATGGGCCAGGCCCAGTTGACCCCATCCGCTATGAGCCAGGCCCAGTTGACCCATCCACTATGAGCCAGGCCCAGTTGACCCCATCCGCTATGAGCCAGGCCCAGTTGACCCCATCCGCTATGAGCCAGGCCCAGTTGACCCCATCCGCTATGAGCCAGGCCCAGTTGACCCCATCCGCTATGAGCCAGGCCCAGTTGACCCCATCCGCTGCGAGCCAGGCCCAGTTGACCCCATCCACTATGAGCCAGGCCCAGTTGACCCCATCCGCTATGAGCCAGGCCCAGTTGACCCCATCCCCTATGAGCCAGGCCCAGTTGACCCCATCCTCTATGAGCCAGGCCCAGTTGACCCCATCCACTATGAGCCAGGCCCAGCTGACCCCATCCACTATGAGCCAGGCCCAGTTGACCCCATCCACTATGAGCCAGGCCCAGTTGACCCCATCCACTATGAGCCAGGCCCAGTTGACCCCATCCACTATGAGCCAGGCCCAGTTGACCCCATCCACTATGAGCCAGGCCCAGTTGACCCCATCCACTATGAGCCAGGCCCAGCTGACCCATCCGCTATGAGCCAGCCAGTTGACCCCATCCACTATGAGCCAGGCCCAGTTGACCCCATCCGCTATGAGCCAGGTCCAGTAATACGTTTAACATGCATCTCCACAGATGTTATTGACTCTGTGCTATATGCAACCAGCTACTGCTGTTGAAACATTGAACACGTTGAACTGGGCTCCAGAGGGGCGCAGCGGTCTAAGGCACTGCATCTCAGTGCAAGAAAGTGTCACTACACGGCCTGGTTCGAGCCCAGGCTGTATCACTTCCGGCTCTGATTGGGAGACCCATTGTCACCCCCTGACCTTAGATATCTCTGTTTTCTTTATATTTTGGTTAGGTCAGGGTGTGACTAGTGTGGATACGCCAGTTTTTGAATTGTCTAGGGGTTTTGTAGGTCTAGGTATTTGTATGTTTATGTTGGCCTGATATGGGTCCTAATCAGAGGCAGCTGTTTATCGGTGTCTCTGATTGGGGATCATGTTTAGGGAGCCATTTTCCCCTTCGTGTTTGTGGGTTCTTATCTATGTGTAGTTGCTTGTCAGCACTCAGTTGGTGTTTGTGGGTTCTTGTCTATGTGTAGTTGCCTGTCAGCACTCAGTTGGTGTTTGTGGGTTCTTGTCTATGTGTAGTTGCCTGTCAGCACTCAGTTGGTGTTTGTGGGTTCTTGTCTATGTGTAGTTGCCTGTCAGCACTCAGTTGGTGTTTGTGGGTTCTTGTCTATGTGTAGTTGCCTGTCAGCACTCAGTTGGTGTTTGTGGGTTCTTGTCTATGTGTAGTTGCCTGTCAGCACTCAGTTGGTGTTTGTGGGTTCTGATATGGTTCCCAATCAGAGGCAGCTGTTTATCGTTGTCTCTGATTGGGGATCATATTTAGGTAGCCATTTCCCTTTGGTGTTTGTGGGTTCTTGTCTATGTGTAGTTGCCTGTCAGCACTCATTTGGTGTTTGTGGGTTCTTGTCTATGTGTAGTTGCCTGTCAGCAGTCAGTTGGTGTTTGTGGGTTCTTGTCTATGTGTAGTTGCCTGTCAGCACTCAGTTGGTGTTTGTGGGTTCTTGTCTATGTGTAGTTGCCTGTCAGCACTCAGTTGGTGTTTGTGGGTTCTGATATGGTTCCCAATCAGAGGCAGCTGTTTATCGTTGTCTCTGATTGGGGATCATATTTAGGTAGCCATTTCCCTTTGGTGTTTGTGGGTTCTTGTCTATGTGTAGTTGCCTGTCAGCACTCATTTGGTGTTTGTGGGTTCTTGTCTATGTGTAGTTGCCTGTCAGCAGTCAGTTGGTGTTTGTGGGTTCTTGTCTATGTGTAGTTGCCTGTCAGCAGTCAGTTGGTGTTTGTGGGTTCTTGTCTATGTGTAGTTGCCTGTCAGCACTCATTTGGTGTTTGTGGGTTCTTGTCTATGTGTAGTTGCCTGTCAGCACTCAGTTGGTGTTTGTGGGTTCTGATATGGTTCCCAATCAGAGGCAGCTGTTTATCGTTGTCTCTGATTGGGGATCATATTTAGGTAGCCATTTCCCTTTGGTGTTTGTGGGTTCTTGTCTATGTGTAGTTGCCTGTCAGCACTCAGTTGGTGTTTGTGGGTTCTTGTCTATGTGTAGTTGCCTGTCGGCACTCAGTTGGTGTTTGTGGGTTCTTGTCTATGTGTAGTTGCCTGTCAGCAGTCAGTTGGTGTTTGTGGGTTCTTGTCTATGTGTAGTTGCCTGTCAGCAGTCAGTTGGTGTTTGTGGGTTCTTGTCTATGTGTAGTTGCCTGTCAGCAGTCAGTTGGTGTTTGTGGGTTCTTGTCTATGTGTAGTTGCCTGTCAGCAGTCAGTTGGTGTTTGTGGGTTCTTGTCTATGTGTAGTTGCCTGTCAGCAGTCAGTTGGTGTTTGTGGGTTCTTGTCTATGTGTAGTTGCCTGTCAGCACTCAGTTGTTTTGCTTCAC
>NW_025751787.1:0-14287 GCF_021184085.1 Oncorhynchus gorbuscha | reverse complement strand
AGTTTGTATTAGTTGAATTAGTAGTTGTAGCAGTAGTTTGTATTAGTTGAATTAGTAGTTGTAGCAGTGGTTTGTATTAGTTGAATTAGTAGTTGTAGCAGTAGTTTGTATTAGTTGAATTAGTAGTTGTAGCAGTAGTTTGTATTAGTTGAATTAGTAGTTGTAGCAGTAGTTTGTATTAGTAGTTGTAATCAGTAGTTTGTATTAGTTGAATTAGTAGTTGTAGCAGTAGTTGTATTGTTGAATTAGTAGTTGTAGCAGTAGTTTGTATTAGTTGTATTAGTAGTTGTAGCAGTAGTTTGTATTAGTTGATTAGTAGTTGTAGCAGTAGTTTGTATTAGTTGAATTAGTAGTTGTAGCAGTAGTTTGTATTAGTAGTTGTAGCAGTAGTTTGTATTAGTTGAATTAGTAGTTGTAGCAGTAGTTTGTATTAGTTGAATTAGTAGTTGTAGCAGTAGTTTGTATTAGTTGAATTAGTAGTTGTAGCAGTAGTTTGTATTAGTTGAATTAGTAGTTGTAGAAATGGTTTTGTGGTTCAAATTAGTAGTTGTAGCAGTAGTTTGTATTAGTATTGTTAGCAGTTGTAGTTGTAGTTTGGTGTTAGTAGTTGTAGCAGTAGTTTGTATTTGTTGAATTAGTAGTTGTATGTAGTTTGAATTAGTAGTTACAACGTGTTTATTATTGGTTGAATTATTAGTTACTTAGCGAGAAGGTTTGTATTGGTTGAATTAGTAGTTGTAGCAGTAGTTTGTATTAGTAGTTGTAGCAGTAGTTTTGTATTAGTTGAATTAGTAGTTGTATTAGTTTTGTATTAGATTAGTAAGTTGTAGCAGTAGTTTGTATTAATTTGAGATTTTTGTAGCAGTAGTTTGTATTAGTTGAATTAGTAGTTTATGCAGTGGTTTGTATTACGTTGAATTAGTAGTTGTAGCAGTAATTTTATATTAGTAGTTGTAACAGTGGTTTTTATTGGTTATGGTGGTTGTGGTGGTTTATTAGTTGAATTAGTAGTTGTAGCAGTAGTTTGTATTAGTTGAATTAGTAGTTGTAGCAGTAGTTTGTATTAGTTGATTAGTAGTTGTAGCAGTAGTTTGTATTAGTTGAATTAGTAGTTGTAGCAGTAGTTTGTATTAGTTGAATTAGTAGTTGTAGCAGTAGTTTGTATTAGTAGTTGTAGCAGTAGTTTGTATTAGTAGTTGTAGCAGTAGTTTGTATTAGTTGATTAGTAGTTGTAGCAGTAGTTTGTATTAGTTGAATTAGTAGTTGTAGCAGTAGTTTGTATTAGTTGAATTAGTAGTTGTAGCAGTAGTTTGTATTAGTTGAATTAGTAGTTGTAGCAGTAGTTTGTATTAGTTGAATTAGTAGTTGTAGCAGTAGTTTGTATTAGTTGAATTAGTAGTTGTAGCAGTAGTTTGTATTAGTTGAATTAGTAGTTGTAGCAGTAGTTTGTATTAGTTGAATTAGTAGTTGTAGCAGTAGTTTGTATTAGTAGTTGTAGCAGTAGTTTGTATTAGTTGAATTAGTAGTTGTAGCAGTAGTTTGTATTAGTTGTATTAGTAGTTGTAGCAGTGGTTTGTATTAGTTAATTAGTAGTTGTAGCAGTAGTTTGTATTAGTTGAGTTAGTAGTTTGTTGCAGTAGTTGAATTAGTTTGTAATGGTTGTATTAGTTGTTGTAGCAGTAGTTTGTATTAGTTGTATTAGTAGTTGTAGCAGTAGTTTGTATTAGTAGTTGTAGCAGTGGTTTTTATTGGTTAATTAGTGTTTGTACTTTTAGCAGTAGTTTGTATTAGTAGTTGCTGCTGTAGTTTGTATTAGTTGTATTAGTAGTTTGTAGCAGTAGTTTGTATTAGTTGAATTAGTAGTTGTATCAGTGGTTTTTGTATTAGTTGGAGTGGTAGTTGTAGCAGTAGTTTGTATTAGTTGTATGTTGTAGCAGTAGTTTGTATTAGTAGTTGTAGCAGTAGTTTGTATTAGTTGAATTAGTAGTTGTAGCAGTAGTTTGTATTACGTTGAATTGGTAGTTGTAGTAGTTTGTATTAGTAGTTGTAGCAGTAGTTTGTATTAGTAGTTGTAGCAGTAGTTTGTATTAGTAGTTGTAGCAGTAGTTTGTATTAGTAGTTTGTAGCAGTAGTTTGTATTAGTTGAATTAGTAGTTGTAGCAGTGGTTTGTATTAGTTGAATTAGTAGTTGTAGCAGTAGTTTGTATTAGTAGTTGTAGCAGTAGTTTGTATTAGTAGTTGAATTAGTAGTTGTAACAGTAGTTTGTATTAGTTGAATTAGTAGTTGTAGCAGTAGTTTGTATTAGTTGAATTGGTTTGTAGCAGTAGTTTGTATTAGTAGTTGTAGCAGTAGTTTGTATTAGTAGTTGTAGCAGTAGTTTGTATTAGTTGAATTAGTAGTTGTAGCAGTAGTTTTATAGTTGAATTAGTAGTTGTAGCAGTAGTTTGTATTAGTAGTTGTAGCAGTAGTTTTAGTAGTTGTAGCAGTAGTTTGTATTAGTAGTTGTAGCAGTAGTTTGTATTAGTAGTTGTAGCAGTAGTTTGTATTAGTTGAATTAGTAGTTGTAGCAGTAGTTTTGTATTAGTTTGTAGCAGTAGTTTGTAGTAGTTGTAGCAGTAGTTTGTATTAGTAGTTGTAGCAGTAGTTTGTATTAGTTGAATTAGTAGTTGTAACAGTAGTTTGTATTAGTTGTATTAGTAGTTGTAGCAGTAGTTTGTATTAGTTGAATTAGTAGTTGTAGCAGTAGTTTTGTATTAGTTGTATTAGTAGTTGTAGCAGTAGTTTGTATTAGTTGAATTAGTAGTTGTAGCAGTAGTTTGTATTAGTTGAATTAGTAGTTGTAGCAGTAGTTTGTATTAGTTGAATTAGTAGTTGTAGCAGTAGTTTGTATTAGTTGTATTAGTAGTTGTAGCAGTAGTTTGTATTAGTTGAATTAGTAGTTGTAGCAGTAGTTTGTATTAGTTGAATTAGTAGTTGTAGCAGTAGTTTGTATTAGTTGAATTAGTAGTTGTAGCAGTAGTTTGTATTAGTTGAGTAGTTGTAACAGTAGTTTGTATTAGTTGAATTAGTAGTTGTAGCAGTAGTTTGTATTAGTAGTTGTAGCAGTAGTTTGTATTAGTTGAATTAGTAGTTGTAGCAGTAGTTTATTAGTTGAATTAGTAGTTGTAGCAGTAGTTTGTATTAGTTGTATTAGTAGTTGTAGCAGTAGTTTGTATTAGTTGTATTAGTAGTTGTAGCAGTAGTTTGTATTGAATTAGTAGTTGTAGCAGTGGTTTGTATTAGTTGAATTAGTAGTTGTAGCAGTAGTTTGTATTATTGAATTAGTAGTTGTAGCAGTAGTTTGTATTAGTTGTATTAGTAGTTGTAGCAGTAGTTTGTTGTATTAGTTGAAGTTATTAGTAGTTGTAGCAGTAGTTTGTATTAGTTGAATTAGTAGTTGTAGCAGTGGTTTGTATTAGTTGAATTAGTAGTTGTAGCAGTAGTTTGTATTAGTAGTTGTAGCATTAGTTTGTATTAGTTGTATTAGTAGTTGTAGCAGTAGTTTGTATTAGTTGTATAGTTTGTATTAGTAGTTGTAGCAGTAGTTTGTATTAGTTGAATTAGTTTGTAGCAGTAGTTTGTATTATTGAATTAGTTGTAGCAGTTTTATATTATTAGTTGTAGCAGTAGTTTGTATTAGTTGAATTAGTAGTTGTAGCAGTTTTGTATTAGTTGAATTAGTAGTTGTAGCAGTAGTTTGTATTAGTTGAATTAGTAGTTGTAGCAGTAGTTTGTATTAGTTGATTAGTAGTTGTAGCAGTAGTTTGTATTAGTTGAATTAGTAGTTGTAGCAGTAGTTTGTATTAGTTGAATTAGTAGTTGTAGCAGTAGTTTGTATTAGTTGAATTAGTAGTTGTAGCAGTAGTTTGTATTAGTAGTGTAGCATAGTTTGTATTAGTTGTTGTAGCAGTAGTTTGTATTAGTTGAATTAGTAGTTGTAGCAGTAGTTTGTTGAATTAGTAGTTGTAGCAGTAGTTTGTATTAGTTGAATTAGTAGTTGTAGCAGTAGTTTGTATTCGTTGAATTAGTAGTTGTAGCAGTGGTTTGTTGAATTAGTAGTTGTAGCAGTAGTTTGTATTAGTTGTATTAGTTTTAGTTCAGTAGTTTGTAGTAGTTTGTATTAGTAGTTGTAGCAGTAGTTTGTATTAGTTGAATTAGTAGTTGTAGCAGTAGTTTGTATTAGTTGAATTAGTAGTTGTAGCAGTAGTTTGTATTAGTTGAATTAGTAGTTGTAGCAGTAGTTTGTATTAGTAGTTGTAGCAGTAGTTTGTATTAGTAGTTGTAGCAGTAGTTTGTATTAGTTTGTATTAGTAGTTGTAACAGTAGTTTGTATTAGTTGATTAGTAGTTGTAGCAGTAGTTTGTATTAGTTGAATTAGTAGTTGTAGCAGTAGTTTGTATTAGTTGAATTAGTAGTTGTAGCAGTAGTTTGTATTAGTTTGAGCATTAGTAGTTGTAAGCAGTAGTTTGTATTATTGAATTAGTAGTTGTAGCAGTAGTTTATTAGTTGTATTAGTAGTTGTAGCAGTAGTTTGTATTAGTTGAATTGTAGTTGTGCAGTAGTTTGTATTAGTTGAATTAGTAGTTGTAGCAGTGGTTTGTATTAGTTGAATTAGTAGTTGTAGCAGTAGTTTGTATTAGTTGAATTAGTAGTTGTAGCAGTAGTTTGTATTAGTTGAATTAGTAGTTGTAGCAGTAGTTTGTATTAGTTGAATTAGTTTGTAGCAGTAGTTTGTATTAGTAGTTGTAGCAGTAGTTTGTATTAGTTGAATTAGTAGTTGTAGCAGTAGTTTGTATTAGTTGAGTAGTTGTAGCAGTAGTTTTTATTAGTTGAATTAGTAGTTGTAGCAGTAGTTTGTATTAGTTTGAATTAGTAGTTTGTAGCAGTAGTTTGTATTAGTTGTATTAGTAGTTGTAGCAGTAGTTTGTATTAGTTGAATTAGTAGTTGTAGCAGTAGTTTGTATTAGTTTTGTAATTAGTAGTTGTAGCAGTAGTTTGTATTAGTTGAATTAGTAGTTGTAGCAGTAGTTTGTATTAGTTGAATTAGTAGTTGTAGCAGTAGTTTGTATTAGTAGTTGTAGCAGTAGTTTGTATTAGTTGTATTAGTAGTTGTAGCAGTAGTTTGTATTAGTAGTTGTAGCAGTAGTTTGTATTAGTTGAATTAGTAGTTGTAGCAGTAGTTTGTATTAGTTGTATTAGTAGTTGTAGCAGTAGTTTGTATTAGTAGTTGTAGCAGTAGTTTGTATTAGTAGTTGTAGCAGTAGTTTGTATTAGTAGTTGTAGCAGTAGTTTGTATTAGTTGAATTAGTAGTTGTAGCAGTAGTTTGTATTAGTTGAGTAGTTGTAGCAGTAGTTTGAATTCGTTGAATTAGTAGTTGTAGCAGTAGTTTGTATTAGTTGTATTAGTAGTTGTAGCAGTAGTTTGTATTAGTTGAATTAGTTTGTAGCAGTTTGTTTGTTGATTAGTAGTTGTAGCAGTAGTTTGTATTAGTTGAATTAGTAGTTGTAGCAGTAGTTTGTATTAGTTGATTAGTAGTTGAATTAGTTTGTATTAGTTTGTAGCAGTAGTTTGTATTAGTAGTTGTAGCAGTAGTTTGTATTAGTAGTTGTAGCAGTAGTTTGTATTAGTTGAATTAGTAGTTGTAGCAGTAGTTTGTATTAGTTGAATTAGTAGTGTAGCAGTAGTTTGTATTAGTTGAATTAGTAGTTGTAGCAGTAGTTTGTATTAGTTGAATTAGTAGTTGTAGCAGTAGTTTGTATTAGTTGAATTAGTAGTTGTAGCAGTAGTTTGTATTAGTTGAATTAGTAGTTGTAGCAGTAGTTTTATATTAGTAGTTGTAGCAGTAGTTTGTATTAGTTTGTAGCAGTAGTTTGTATAGTTTGTATTAGTAGTTGTAGCAGTAGTTTGTATTAGTTGAATTAGTAGTTGTAGCAGTAGTTTGTATTAGTAGTTGTAGCAGTAGTTTGTATTAGTAGTTGTAGCAGTAGTTTGTATTAGTAGTTGTAGCAGTAGTTTGTATTAGTAGTTGTAGCAGTAGTTTGTATTAGTTGAATTAGTAGTTGTAGCAGTAGTTTGTATTAGTTGAATTAGTAGTTGTAGCAGTAGTTTGTATTAGTAGTTGTAGCAGTAGTTTAGCAGTAGTTTGTATTAGTAGTTGTAGCAGTAGTTTGTATTAGTTGAATTAGTAGTTGTAGCAGTAGTTTGTATTAGTAGTTGTAGCAGTAGTTTGTATTAGTTGTATTAGTAGTTGTAGCAGTAGTTTGTTGATTAGTAGTTGTAGCAGTAGTTTGTATTAGTTTGAATTTGTAGTAGTTGTAGCAGTAGTTTGTATTAGTTGAATTAGTAGTTGTAGCAGTAGTTTGTATTAGTTGAATTAGTAGTTGTAGCAGTAGTTTGTATTAGTAGTTGTAGCAGTAGTTTGTATTAGTTGAATTAGTAGTTGTAGCAGTAGTTTGTATTAGTTGAATTAGTAGTTGTAGCAGTAGTTTGTATTAGTTGAATTAGTAGTTGTAGCAGTAGTTTGTATTCGGTGAATTAGTAGTTGTAGCAGTAGTTTGTATTCGTTGAATTAGTAGTTGTAGCAGTAGTTTGTATTAGTTGTATTAGTAGTTGTAGCAGTAGTTTGTATTAGTAGTTGTAGCAGTAGTTTGTATTAGTTGAATTAGTAGTTGTAGCAGTAGTTTGTATTAGTTGAATTAGTAGTTGTAGCAGTAGTTTGTATTAGTTGTATTAGTAGTTGTAGCAGTAGTTTGTATTAGTAGTTGTAGCAGTAGTTTGTATTAGTTTGTATTAGTAGTTGTAGCAGTAGTTTGTATTAGTTGAGTAGTTGTAGCAGTAGTTTGTATTAGTTGAATTAGTAGTTGTAGCAGTAGTTTGTATTAGTAATTAGTTGTAGCAGTAGTTTGTATTAGTAGTTGTAGCAGTAGTTTGTATTAGTTGAATTAGTAGTTGTAGCAGTAGTTTGTATTAGTTGAATTAGTAGTTGTAGCAGTTTGTATTAGTAGTTGTAGCAGTAGCAGTAGTTTGTATTCGTTGAATTAGTAGTTGTAGCAGTAGTTTGTATTAGTTGAATTAGTAGTTGTAGCAGTAGTTTGTATTAGTTGTATTAGTAGTTGTAGCAGTAGTTTGTATTAGTTTAATTAGTAGTTGTAGCAGTAGTTTGTATTAGTAGTTGTAGCAGTAGTTTGTATTAGTTGAATTAGTAGTTGTAGCAGTAGTTTGTATTAGTTGAATTAGTAGTTGTAGCAGTAGTTTGTATTAGTTGAATTAGTAGTTGTAGCAGTAGTTTGTATTAGTAGTTGTAAGTAGTTTGTATTAGTAGTTGTAGCAGTAGTTTGTATTAGTAGTTTGTAGCAGTAGTTTGTATTAGTTGAATTAGTAGTTGTAGCAGTAGTTTGTATTAGTTGAGTAGTTGTAGCAGTAGTTTGTATTAGTTGTTGTAGTTGTAGTAGTTTTGTATTAGTTGAATTAGTAGTTTGTATTCGGTGAATTAGTAGTTGTAGCAGTAGTTTGTATTAGTTGAATTAGTAGTTGTAGCAGTAGTTTGTATTAGTAGTTGTAGCAGTAGTTTGTATTAGTAGTTGTAGCAGTAGTTTGTATTAGTTGAATTAGTAGTTGTAGCAGTAGTTTGTATTAGTTGAATTAGTAGTTGTAGCAGTAGTTTGTATTAGTAGTTGTAGCAGTAGTTTGTATTAGTAGTTGTAGCAGTAGTTTGTATTAGTAGTTGTAGCAGTAGTTTGTATTAGTTGAATTAGTAGTTGTAGCAGTAGTTTGTATTAGTTGAATTAGTAGTTTTATAGCAGTAGTTTGTATTAGTTGAATTAGTAGTTGTAGCAGTAGTTTGTATTAGTTGAATTAGTAGTTGTAGCAGTAGTTTGTATTAGTTGTATTAGTAGTTGTAGCAGTAGTTTGTATTAGTTGAATTAGTAGTTGTAGCAGTAGTTTGTATTAGTAGTTGTAGCAGTAGTTTGTATTAGTAGTTGTAGCAGTAGTTTGTATTAGTTGAATTAGTAGTTGTAGCAGTAGTTTGTATTAGTTGAATTAGTAGTTGTAGCAGTAGTTTGTATTAGTTGAATTAGTAGTTGTAGCAGTAGTTTGTATTAGTAGTTGTAGCAGTAGTTTGTATTAGTAGTTGTAGCAGTAGTTTGTATTAGTTGAATTAGTAGTTGTAGCAGTAGTTTGTATTAGTTGAATTAGTAGTTGTAGCAGTAGTTTGTATTAGTTGAATTAGTAGTTGTAGCAGTAGTTTGTATTAGTTGAAGCAGTTTTGTAGCAGTAGTTTGCAGTAGTTTGTATTAGTAGTTGTAGCAGTAGTTTGTATTAGTTGAATTAGTAGTTGTAGCAGTAGTTTGTATTAGTTGAATTAGTAGTTGTAGCAGTAGTTTGTATTAGTTGAATTAGTAGTTGTAGCAGTAGTTTGTATTAGTTTGTAGAATTAGTAGTTGTAGCAGTAGTTTGTATTAGTAGTTGTAGCAGTAGTTTGTATTAGTTGAATTAGTAGTTGTAGCAGTAGTTTGTATTAGTTGAATTAGTAGTTGTAGCAGTAGTTTGTATTAGTTGAATTAGTAGTTGTAGCAGTAGTTTGTATTAGTTGTAATTAGTAGTTTGTATTAGTAGTTGTAGCAGTAGTTTGTATTAGTAGTTGTAGCAGTAGTTTGTATTAGTAGTTGTAGCAGTAGTTTGTATTAGTTGAATTAGTAGTTGTAGCAGTAGTTTGTATTAGTTGAATTAGTAGTTGTAGCAGTAGTTTGTATTAGTTGAATTAGTTTGTATTAGTTGTATTAGTAGTTTGTATGTAGTTTAGCAGGTTTGAATTAGTAGTTGTAGCAGTAGTTTGTATTAGTTGTTTAGTAGTTGTAGCAGTAGTTTGTATTAGTAGTTGTAGCAGTAGTTTGTATTAGTAGTTTGCAGTAGTTTGTATTAGTAGTTGTAGCAGTAGTTTGTATTAGTTGAATTAGTAGTTGTAGCAGTAGTTTGTATTAGTTGAATTAGTAGTTGTAGCAGTAGTTTGTATTAGTTGTATTAGTAGTTGTAGCAGTAGTTTGTATTAGTTGAATTAGTAGTTGTAGCAGTAGTTTGTATTAGTTGAATTAGTAGTTGTAGCAGTAGTTTGTATTAGTAGTTGTAGCAGTAGTTTGTATTAGTTGAATTAGTAGTTGTAGCAGTAGTTTGTATTAGTTGAATTAGTAGTTGTAGCAGTAGTTTGTATTAGTTGAATTAGTAGTTGTAGCAGTGGTTTAGTTGATTTGTAGCAGTTGAATTAGTAGTTGTAGCAGTAGTTTGTATTAGTTTGTAGCAGTTTTGTATTAGTTGAGTAGTTGTAGCAGTAGTTTGTATTAGTTGAATTAGTAGTTGTAGCAGTAGTTTGTATTAGTTGAATTAGTAGTTGTAGCAGTAGTTTGTATTAGTTGAATTAGTAGTTGTAGCAGTAGTTTGTATTAGTTGAATTAGTAGTTGTAGCAGTAGTTTGTATTAGTTGAATTAGTAGTTATAGCAGTAGTTTGTATTAGTTGAATTAGTAGTTGTAGCAGTAGTTTGTTTGTATTAGTAGTTGTAGCAGTAGTTTGTATTAGTTGAATTAGTAGTTGTAGCAGTAGTTTGTATTAGTTGAATTAGTAGTTGTAGCAGTAGTTTGTATTAGTTGAATTAGTAGTTGTAGCAGTAGTTTGTATTAGTTGAATTAGTAGTTGTAGCAGTAGTTTGTTGAATTAGTAGTTGTAGCAGTAGTTTGTATTAGTTGAATTTTGTAGTAGTTGTAGCAGTAGTTTGTATTAGTTGAATTAGTAGTTGTAGCAGTAGTTTGTATTAGTAGTTGTAGCAGTAGTTTGTATTAGTTGAATTAGTAGTTGTAGCAGTAGTTTGTATTAGTTGAATTAGTAGTTGTAGCAGTAGTTTGTATTAGTAGTTGTAGCAGTAGTTTGTATTAGTTGAGCAGTGGTTTGTATTAGTTGAATTAGTAGTTGTAGCAGTAGTAGTTGTAGCAGTAGTTTGTATTAGTAGTTGTAGCAGTAGTTTGTATTAGTTGAATTAGTAGTTGTAGCAGTAGTTTGTATTAGTTGAATTAGTAGTTGTAGCAGTAGTTTGTATTAGTTGAATTAGTAGTTGTAGCAGTAGTTTGTATTAGTAGTTGTAGCAGTAGTTTGTATTAGTAGTTGTAGCAGTAGTTTGTATTAGTTGAATTAGTAGTTGTAGCAGTAGTTTGTATTAGTTGAATTAGTAGTTGTAGCAGTAGTTTGTATTAGTAGTTGTATTAGTAGTTGTAGCAGTAGTTTTAGTATTAGTTGAATTAGTAGTTGTAGCAGTAGTTTGTATTAGTTGAATTAGTAGTTGTAGCAGTAGTTTGTATTAGTTGAATTAGTAGTTGTAGCAGTAGTTTGTATTAGTAGTTGAATTAGTAGTTGTAGCAGTATTTGTATTAGTAGTTGTAGCAGTAGTTTGTATTAGTTGAATTAGTAGTTGTAGCAGTAGTTTGTATTAGTTGAATTAGTAGTTGTAGCAGTAGTTTGTATTAGTTGTATTAGTAGTTGTAGCAGTAGTTTGTATTAGTTGAATTAGTAGTTGTAGCAGTAGTTTGTATTAGTTGAATTAGTAGTTGTAGCAGTAGTTTGTATTAGTTGAATTAGTAGTTGTAGCAGTAGTTTGTATTAGTTGAATTAGTAGTTGTAGCAGTAGTTTGTATTCTGTGAATTAGTAGTTGTAGCAGTAGTTTGTATTAGTTGTATTAGTAGTTGTAGCAGTAGTTTGTATTAGTAGTTGTAGCAGTAGTTTGTATTAGTTGAATTAGTAGTTGTAGCAGTAGTTTGTATTAGTTTGTAGCAGTAGTTTGTATTAGTAGTTGTAGCAGTAGTTTGTATTAGTAGTTGTATTAGTTTGTATTAGTAGTTGTAGCAGTAGTTTGTATTAGTTGAATTAGTAGTTGTAGCAGTAGTTTGTATTAGTTGAATTAGTAGTTGTAGCAGTAGTTTGTATTAGTTGAATTAGTAGTTGTAGCAGTAGTTTGTATTAGTTGAATTAGTAGTTGTAGCAGTAGTTTGTATTAGTAGTTGTAGCAGTAGTTTGTATTAGTAGTTGTAGCAGTAGTTTGTATTAGTTGAATTAGTAGTTGTAGCAGTAGTTTGTATTAGTTGAGTAGTTGTAGCAGTAGTTTGTATTAGTTGAATTAGTAGTTGTAGCAGTAGTTTGTATTAGTAGTTGTAGCAGTAGTTTGTATTAGTTTTAATTAGTAGTTGTAGCAGTAGTTTGTATTAGTTGAATTAGTAGTTGTAGCAGTAGTTTTTATTAGTTGAATTAGTAGTTGTAGCAGTAGTTTGTATTAGTTGAATTTTGTATTAGTAGTTGTAGCAGTAGTTTGTATTAGTTGAATTAGTAGTTGTAGCAGTAGTTTGTATTCGTTGAATTAGTAGTTGTAGCAGTAGTTTGTATTAGTAGTTGTAGCAGTAGTTTGTATTAGTTGAATTAGTAGTTGTAGCAGTAGTTTGTATTAGTTGAATTAGTAGTTGTAGCAGTAGTTTGTATTAGTTGAATTAGTAGTTGTAGCAGTAGTTTGTATTAGTTGAATTAGTAGTTGTAGCAGTAGTTTGTATTAGTTGAAGCAGTAGTTGTAGCAGTAGTTTGTAGTAGTTTGAATTAGTAGTTACAGCAGTAGTTTGTATTAGTTGAATTAGTAGTTGTAGCAGTAGTTTGTATTAGTAGTTGTAGCAGTAGTTTGTATTAGTTGAATTAGTAGTTGTAGCAGTGGTTTGTATTAGTTGAATTGTAGTTGTAGCAGTAGTTTGTATTAGTTGAATTAGTAGTTGTAGCAGTAGTTTGTATTAGTAGTTGTAGCAGTGGTTTTATTAGTTGAATTAGTAGTTGTAGCAGTAGTTTGTATTAGTTGGATTAGTTTGTAGTTTTGTAGTTTGTATTGTAGCAGTTAGTTTGTATTAGTAGTTGTAGCAGTAGTTTGTATTGATTAGTAGTTGTAGCAGTAGTTTGTATTCGTTGAATTAGTAGTTGTAGCAGTGGTTTGTATTAGTAGTTGTAGCAGTAGTTTGTATTAGTAGTTGTAGCAGTAGTTTGTATTAGTTGAATTAGTAGTTGTAGCAGTAGTTTGTATTAGTTGAATTAGTAGTTGTAGCAGTAGTTTGTATTCGTTGAATTAGTAGTTGTAGCAGTAGTTTGTATTAGTAGTTGTAGCAGTAGTTTGTATTAGTAGTTGTAGCAGTAGTTTGTATTAGTAGTTGTAGCAGTAGTTTGTATTAGTTGAATTAGTAGTTGTAGCAGTAGTTTGTATTAGTTGAATTAGTAGTTGTAGCAGTAGTTTGTATTAGTAGTTGTAGCAGTAGTTTGTATTAGTAGTTGTAGCAGTAGTTTGTATTAGTAGTTGTAGCAGTAGTTTGTATTAGTTGAATTAGTAGTTGTAGCAGTAGTTTGTATTAGTTGAATTAGTAGTTGTAGCAGTAGTTTGTATTAGTTGTATTAGTAGTTGTAGCAGTAGTTTGTATTAGTTGAATTAGTAGTTGTAGCAGTAGTTTGTATTAGTTGAATTAGTAGTTGTAGCAGTAGTTTGTATTAGTTGAATTAGTAGTTGTAGCAGTAGTTTGTATTAGTTGAATTAGTAGTTGTAGCAGTAGTTTGTATTAGTAGTTGTAGCAGTAGTTTGTATTAGTTGTATTAGTAGTTGTAGCAGTAGTTTGTATTAGTAGTTGTAGCAGTAGTTTGTATTAGTTGTATTAGTAGTTGTAGCAGTAGTTTGTATTAGTAGTTGTAGCAGTAGTTTGTATTAGTAGTTGAATAGTTTGTATTAGTAGTTGTAGCAGTAGTTTGTATTAGTTGAATTAGTAGTTGTAGCAGTAGTTTGTATTAGTTGAATTAGTAGTTGTAGCAGTAGTTTGTATTAGTTGAATTAGTAGTTGTAGCAGTAGTTTGTATTAGTTGAATTAGTAGTTGTAGCAGTAGTTTGTATTAGTTGAATTAGTAGTTGTAGCAGTAGTTTGTATTAGTAGTTGTAGCAGTAGTTTGTATTAGTAGTTGTAGCAGTAGTTTGTATTAGTTGAATTAGTAGTTGTAGCAGTAGTTTGTATTAGTTGTATTAGTAGTTGTAGCAGTAGTTTGTATTAGTAGTTGTAGCAGTAGTTTGTATTAGTAGTGTATTTTGTAGTAGTTGTAGCAGTAGTTTGTATTAGTTGAATTAGTAGTTGTAGCAGTAGTTTGTATTAGTAGTTTTGTAGTAGTTTGTATTAGTAGTTGTAGCAGTAGTTTGTATTAGTTGTATTAGTAGTTGTAGCAGTAGTTTGTATTTGAGTAGTTGTAGCAGTAGTTTGTATTAGTTGAATTAGTAGTTGTAGCAGTAGTTTGTATTAGTTGAATTAGTAGTTGTAGCAGTAGTTTGTATTAGTTGTAAGTTGTAGCAGTAGTTTGTATTAGTAGTTGAAGTAGTTTGTATTAGTAGTTGTAGCAGTAGTTTGTATTAGTTGAATTAGTAGTTGTAGCAGTAGTTTGTATTAGTTGAATTAGTAGTTGTAGCGATGTTTGTATTAGTAGTTTAGCAGTAGTTTGTATTAGTTGTATTAGTAGTTGTAGCAGTAGTTTGTATTAGTTGTATTAGTAGTTGTAGCAGTTTAGTAATAGTAGTTGTATTAGTTGTATTGGTAGTTGTAGCAGTAGTTTGTATTAGTAGTTAGTAGTTGTAGTTTGTATTAGTTGAGTAGTTGTGGCAGTAGTTTGTATTAGTATTAGTAGTTGTAGCAGTAGTTTGTATTAGTTGAATTAGTAGTTGTAGCAGTAGTTTGTATTAGTTGAATTAGTAGTTGTAGCAGTAGTTTGTATTATTGAATTAGTAGTTGTAGCAGTAGTTTGTATTATTGCGTTTGTAGTAGTTGTAGTAGTTTGTATTAGTTGAATTAGTAGTTGCAGCAGTAGTTTGTATTAGTTGAATTAGTAGTTGTAGCAGTAGTTTGTATTAGTTAGCAGTAGTAGTTTGTATTCGGTTGAATTAGTAGTTGTAGCAGTAGTTTGTATTAGTTGAATTAGTAGTTGTAGCAGTAGTTTGTATTAGTTGTATTAGTAGTTGTAGCAGTAGTTTGTATTAGTTTGTAGCAGTAGTTTGTATTAGTAGTTTAGTATTAGTTTGAATTAGTAGTTGTAGCAGTAGTTTGTATTAGTTGAATTAGTAGTTGTAGCAGTAGTTTGTATTAGTAGTTGTAGCAGTAGTTTGTATTAGTTGTATTAGTAGTTGTAGCAGTAGTTTGTATTAGTAGTTGTAGCAG
>NW_025751786.1:0-14287 GCF_021184085.1 Oncorhynchus gorbuscha | reverse complement strand
CAAATCAAATCAAATCAAATTTATTTATATAGCCCTTCGTACATCAGCAGCACAGTCAGATGGACTGGGACAGCAAGGAGCCATCATGTCAGGTAGTCCTGGGGCACGGTCCTAGGGCTCAGGTCCTCCGAGAGAGAGAAAGAAAGAGAGAATTAGAGAGAGCATATGTGGGGTGGCTAGTCCTCTTCTGGCTGTGCCAGGTGGAGATTATAACAGAACGTGGCCAAGATGTTCAAATGTTCATAAATGACCAGCATGGTTGAATAATAGTAAGGCAGAACAGTTGAAACTGGAGCAGGAGCATGGCCAGGTGGACTGGGGACAGCAAGGAGTCCTCATGTCAGGTAGTCCTGGGACATGGTCCTAGGGCCCAGGCCAGTTGAAACTGGAGCAGCAGCATGGCCAGGTGGACTGGGGACAGCAAGGAGTCATCATGTCAGGTAGTCCTGGGGCATGGTTCTAGGGCTCAGGTCCTCCGAGAGAGAGAAAGAAAGAGAGAAGGAGAGAATTAGAGAACGCACACTTAGATTTACACAGGACACCGAATAGGTAAACAAACTGACCCTAGCCCCCCGACACATAAACTACTGCAGCATAAATACTGGAGGCTGAGACAGGAGGGGTCAGGAGACACTGTGGCCCCATCCGAGGACACCCCCGACAGGGCCAAACAGGAAGGATATAACCCCACCCACTTTGCCAAAGCACAGCCCCCACACCACTAGAGGGAAATCTTCAACCACCAACTTACCATCCTGAGACAAGGCCGAGTATAGCCCACAAAGATCTCCGACACGGTACAACCTAAGGGGTGGGGGAACCCAGACAGGCCGACCACAACAGTGAATCAACCCACCCAGGTGACGCATCCCCCCCAGGGACGGCACGAGAGAGCCCCAGCAAGCCAGTGACTCAGCCCCGTAACAGGGTTAGAGGCAGAGAATCCCAGTGGAAAACGGGAACCGGCCAGGCAGAGACAGCAAGGGCGGCCCGTTGCTCCAGAGCCTTTCCGTCACCTTCCCACTCCTGGGCCAGACTACACTCAATCATATGACCCACTGAAGAGATGAGTCTTCAGTAAAGACTTAAAGGTTGAGACCGAGTTTGCGTCTCTGACATGGGTAGGCAGACCGTTCCATAAAAATGGAGCTCTATAGGAGAAAGCCCTGCCTCCAGCTGTTTGCTTAGAAATTCTAGGGACAATTAGGAGGCCTGCGTGCCTTTGTGACCGTAGCGTACGTATAGGTATGTACGGCAGGACCAAATCAGAGAGGTAGGTAGGAGCAAGCCCATGTAATGCTTTGTAGGTTAGCAGTAAAACCTTGAAATCAGCCCTTGCTTTGACAGGAAGCCAGTGTAGAGAGGCTAGCACTGGAGTAATATGATCAAATTTTTTGGTTCTAGTCAGGATTCTAGCAGCCGTATTTAGCACTAACTGAAGTTTATTTAGTGCTTTATCCGGGTAGCCGGAAAATAGAGCATTGCAGTAGTCTAACCTAGAAGTGACAAAAGCATGGATTAATTTTTCTGCATCATTTTTGGACAGAAAGTTTCTGATTTTTGCAATGTTACGTAGATGGAAAAAAAGCTGTCCTCGAAATGGTCTTGATATGTTCTTCAAAAGAGAGATCAGGGTCCAGAGTAACGCCGAGGTCCTTCACAGTTTTATTTGAGACGACTGTACAACCATTAAGATTAATTGTCAGATTCAACAGAAGATCTCTTTGTTTCTGGGACCTAGAACAAGCATCTCTGTTTTGTCCGAGTTTAATAGTAGAAAGTTTGCAGCCATCCACTTCCTTATGTCTGAAACACATGCTTCTAGCGAGGGCAATTTTGGTGCTTCACCATGTTTCATTGAAATGTACAGCTGTGTGTCATCCGCATAGCAGTGAAAGTTTACATTATGTTTTCGAATAACATCCCTAAGAGGTAAAATATATAGTGAAAACAATAGTGGTCCTAAAACAGAACCTTGAGGAACACCGAAATGTACAGTTGATTTGTCAGAGGACAAACCATTCACAGAGACAAACTGATATCTTTCCGACAGATAAGACCTAAACCAGGCCAGAACATGTCCGTGTAGACCAATTTGGGTTTCCAATCTCTCCAAAAGAATGTGGTGATCGATGGTATCAAAAGCAGCACTAAGGTCTAGGAGCACGAGGACAGATGCAGAGCCTCGGTCCGATGCCATCAAAATGTCATTTACCACCTTCACAAGTGCCGTCTCAGTGCTATGATGGGGTCTAAAACCAGACTGAAGCATTTCGTATACATTGTTTGTCTTCAGGAAGGCAGTGAGTTGTTGCGCAACAGCCTTCTCTAAAATCTTTGAGAGGAATGGAAGATTCGATATAGGCCGATAGTTTTTTATATTTTCTGGGTCAAGGTTTGGCTTTTTCAAGAGAGGCTTTATTACTGCCACTTTTAGTGAGTTTGGTACACATCCAGTGGATAGAGAGCCGTTTATTATGTTCAACATAGGAGGGCCAAGCACAGGAAGCAGCTCTTTCAGTAGTTTAGTTGGAATAGGGTCCAGTATACAGCTTGAAGGTTTAGAGGCCATGATTATTTTCATCATTGTGTCAAGAGATATAGTACTAAAACACTTGAGCGTCTCTCTTGATCCTAGGTCCTGGCAGAGTTGTGCAGACTCAGGACAACTGAGGTTTGGAGGAATACGCAGGTTTAAAGAGGAGTCCGTAATTTGCTTTCTAATAATCATAATCTTTTCCTCAAAGAAGTTCATGAATTTATCACTGCTAAAGTGCAAGTCATCCTCTCTGGGGAATGCTGCTTTTTAGTTAGCTTTGCCACAGTATCAAAAAGGAATTTCGGATTGTTCTTATTTTCCTCAATTAAGTTAGAAAATAGGACGATCGAGCAGCAGTAAGGGCTCTTCGGTACTGCACGGTACCATCCTTCCAAGCTAGTCGGAAGACTTCCAGTTTGGTGTGGCGCCATTTCCGTTCCAATTTTCTGGAAGCTTGCTTCAGAGCTCGGGTATTTTCTGTGTACCATGGAGCTAGTTTCTTATGAGACATTTTTTTAGTTTTTAGGGGTGCAACTGCATCTAGGGTATTGCGCAAGGTTAAATTGAGATCCTCAGTTAGGTGGTTAACGGATTTTTGTCCTCTGGCGTCCTTGGGTAGGCAGAGGAGTCTGGAAGGGCATCAAGGAATCTTTGTGTTGTCTGTGAATTTATAGCACGACTTTTGATGTTCCTTGGTTGGGGTCTGAGCAGATTATTTGTTGCAATTGCAAACGTAATAAAATGGTGGTCTGATAGTCCAGGATTATGAGGAAAACATTAAGATCCACAACATTTATTCCATGGGACAAAACTAGGTCCAGCGTATGACTGTGAGAGTGAGTGGGTCCAGAGACATGTTGGACAAACCCACTGAGTCGATGATGGCTCCAAAAGCCTTTTGGAGTGGGTCTGTGGACTTTTCCATGTGAATATTAAAGTCACCAAAGATTAGAATATTATCTGCAATGACTACAAGGTCTGATAGGAATTCAGGAACTCAGTGAGAAACGCTGTATATGGCCCAGGAGGCCTGTAAACAGTAGCTATAAAAGTGATTGAGTAGGCTGCATAGATTTCATGACTAGAAGCTCAAAAGACGAAAACGCTTTTTTTTTTTGTAAATTGAAATTTGCTATCGTAAATGTTAGCAACACCTCCGCCTTTGCGGGATGCACGGGGGATATGGTCACTAGTGTAGCCAGGAGGTGAGGCCTCATTTAACACAGTAAATTCATCAGGCTTAAGCCATGTTTCA
Organism: Oncorhynchus gorbuscha; assembly: GCF_021184085.1. Classification (NCBI taxonomy): domain Eukaryota; kingdom Metazoa; phylum Chordata; class Actinopteri; order Salmoniformes; family Salmonidae; genus Oncorhynchus; species Oncorhynchus gorbuscha. The sequence goes on along the minus strand of NW_025751786.1, from coordinate 10,493 downwards.
GTCAGGCCAATCACATCAAGATTATGATCAGTGATTAGTTCATTGACTATAATTGCCTTTGAAGTAAGGGATCTAACATTAAGTAGCCCTATTTTGAGATGTGAGGTATCATGATCTCTTTCAGTAATGACAGGAATGGAGGTGGTCTTTATCCTAGTGAGATTGCTAAGGCGAACACCGCCATGTTTAGTTTTGCCCAACCCAGGTCGAGGCACAGACACGGTCTCAATGGTGATAGCTGAGCTGACTACACTAACTATGCTAGTGGCAGACTCCACTATGCTGGCAGGCTGGCTAATAGCCTGCTGCCTGGCCTGCACCCTATTTCATTGTGGAGCTAGAGGAGTTAGAGCCCTGTCTATGTTGGCAGATAAGATGAGAGCACCCTCCAGCTAGGATGGAGTCCGTCACTCCTCAGCAGGTCAGGCTTGGTCCTGTTTGTGGGCGAGTCCCAGAAAGAGGGCCAATTATCTACAAATTCTATCTTTGGGAGGGGCAGAAAACAGTTTTCAACCAGCGATTGAGTTGTGAGACTCTGCTGTAGAGCTCATCACTCCCTAACTGGGAGGGGGCCAGAGACAATTACTCGATGCCGACACATCTTTCTAGCTGATATGCACGCAGAAGCTATGTTGCGCTTGGTGATCTCTGACTGTTTCATCCTAACATCGTTGGTGCCGACGTGGATAACAATATCTCTATACTCTCTACACTCGCCAGTTTTAGCTTTAGCCAGCACCATCTTCAGATTAGCCTTAACGTCGGTAGCCCTGCCCCCGGTAAACAGTGTATGATCGCTGGATGATTCGCTTAAGTCTAATACTGCGGGTAATGGAGTCGCCAATGACTAGAGTTTTCAATTTGTCAGAGCTAATGGTGGGAAGCTTCGCGTCTCAGACCCCGTAACGGGAGGAGTAGAGACCAGAGAAGACTCGGCCTCTGACACCGACCCGCTGCTTAATGGGGAGAACCGGTGAAAGTTTCTGTCTGCTGAATGAGCGACACCGGTTGAGCGTTCCTACAGCATTTCCTTCCAGAAACCGTGAGAAAGTTGTCCGCTGCGGGGACTGTGCCAGGGGATTTATACTACTATCTGTACTTACTGGTGGCACAGACGCTGTTTCATCCTTTCCTACACTGAAATTACCCTTGCCTAACGATTGCGTCTGAAGCTGGGCTTGCAGTACAGCTATCCTCGCCGTAAGGCGAGCACAGCGGCTGCAATTAGAAGGCATCATGTTAATGTTACTACTTAGCTTCGGCTGTTGGAGGTCCTGACGAATCGTGTCCAGATAAAGCGTCCGGAGTGAAAAAGTCGAGGAAAAATAAATATATGAACGGTAATTAAAAAGTGAAACCCGTAAAGTTGTCAGGTAGCAAAATAGGTTGGCAACAAAACGCACAGCAATTTGAAAACAAGCCTGCAAGTTGTGACCGCGTGTGTGTGTGTGTGTGTGTGTGTGTGTGTGTGTGTGTGTGTGTGTGTGTGTGTGTGTGTGTGTGTGTGTGTGTGTGTGTGTGTGTGTGTGTGTGTGTGTGTGTGTGTGTGTGTGTGTGTGTGTGTGTGTGTGTGTGTGTGTGTGTGTCTGTGTGGTAAAGTAAATTACACTGGGGACAGGGACAATGTTCATGTGAACTGGTGTGAAATAAAGATGGCGTCGACAGATAGGGCTGCATTGCTTCTAGTCCTTAATAAGACATTTTACAGTATTTTGTTTTTTTATGTATTATTTCTTACATTGCAAGCCCAGAAAATATTAAAGTGTTATTACATACACTACCAGTGAAAAGTTTTACAACACCTAGTCATTCAAGGGTTTTTCTTTATTCTACATTGTAGAATAATAGTGAAGACATCAAAAGTATGAAATAAAACATATGGAATCATGTAGTAAATCCAAAAAAGTGTTAAACAAATATTTGAGATTCTTCAAATAGCCACTGTTTGCCTTGATGACAGCTTTGCACTCTTGGCAGTCTCTCAACCAACTTAACCTGAATGCTTTTCCAACAGTCTTGAAGGAGTTCCCACATATGCGGGGTGGCAGGTGGCCTAGTGGTTAGAGCTTTGGACTAGTAACTAGCATCCCTAGCTGCATCCTCAGAGCATTCGCAGACCAGCTGGCTGGCGTGTTTAAGAACATATTCAATCTCTCCCTTTCCCAGTCTGCTGTCCACACATGCTTCAAGATGGCTACCATTGTTCCTGTACAAAATAAGGCAAAGGTAACTGAACTAAATGACTATTGCCCCGTAGCACTCATTTTGTCATCATGAAGTGCTTTGAGAGACTAGTCAAGGATTATACCACCTCCACCTTACCTGTTACCCTAGACCCACTTCAATGTGCTTACCACACCAATAGGTCCATAGACGATGCAATCACCATCACACTGCTCTATCCCACCTGGACAAGAGGAATACCTATGTAAGAATGCTGTTCATTGACTACAGCTCAGCATTCAACACCATAGTTCCCTCTAAGCTCATCATTGCTTGAGGCCCTGAGTCTCAACCCCACCCTGTGCAATTGTCCTGCACTTCCTGGCGGGCCGCCCACAGGTGGTGAAGGTAGGAAACAACACCGCCACTTTGCTGATCCTCAACACTGGGGCTCAACAAGGGTGCGTGCTCAGCCCCCTCCCTGTATTCTCTGTTCACCCCATGACTGCTTGGCCACGCACGCTTCCAACTCAATCATCAAGTTTGCAGACGACAGAACAGTAGTAGGCTTGATTACCAACAACGACGACAGCCTATATGGAGAATGTGAGGGCACTCGGAGTGTGGTGTCAGGAAAATAACCTCACACTCAAGGTCAACAAAACAAAGGAGATGATCGTGTTCTTCAGGAGACAGCAGAGGGAGCACCCCCCTGTCCAAATCAACGGACAGCAGTGGAGAAGGTGGAAAGTTTTAAGTTCCGGTGTACACATCACAGACAAACTGAAATGACAGTGTGGTGAACACAGACAGTGTGGTGAAGAAGGGGCGCAACAGCATCTCTTCAACCTCTGGAGGCTGAAGAAATTTGGCAGGCGAGTCACCTAAAACCCTCACAAACTTTACAGATGCACACTGAGAGCATCCTGTCGGGCTGCATCACTACCTGGTATGGCAACTGCACCACCCATAACCACAGGGCTCTCCAGAGGGTGGTGCAGTCTGCACTGGGGCAAACTACCTTTCCCTCCAGGACACCTACAGCACCCAATGTCACAGGAAGGCCAAAAATATAATCAAAGACAACAACCACCTGAGCCATTGCCTGTTCACCCCGCTACCATCCAGGAGTCGAGGTCAGTAGGGGTGCATCAAAGCTGGGACAGAGAGAATGAAAAACAGCTTTTATCTCAAGACTAAACAGCCATCACTATCACATTGAGGCTGCTGCCAACATACAGACTTGAAATCATTGGCCATTTTAATAAATGGATCACTAGTCACTTTAATAATGGCACTTCAATAATGTTTACATATCTTACATTACTCATCTCATATGTACAGTATATACTGCATTTTATACCATCTATTGCATCTTGCCTATGCCGGCTCTGTTGTTGCTCATCCATATATTTATATGTATATATTATTATTCCATTCCTTTACTTAGATTTGTGTGTATTAGGTAGTTGTTGTGGAATTGTTAGATTACATGTTAAATATTGCTGCACTGTCGGAACTAGAAGCACAAGCATTTCGCCACCAAAATAATATCTGCTAAACGTGTATGTGACCAATAAAATTGGATTTGATTTGATTGCTGATACCTCGCCCTCAAATGTGCTCTTGTGTATTTAGGTCTGCCTGTCGTGATCTTTGTGTCACAGTGGATGTGTGTCTATTTGTGATACAGAGGGAGTGTTTTATCACATTGTTTGGGTACATTTGATGTGTGTTTGTCTCTGTGACTGTGTGTGTGTGTGCACATGTAGGGAAATAAGGAAAACAACAATTTTTTAATATCATGAATTTGTTAAAATGCTATATTAGGCTTAAAGTTTTAGGTTTTGGGATTAAGGTTGGGGGTTAGTTTTAGGGTTAGAGTTAAGTTGGAAGGGTTAGGTTTAGGCTTAGGTTAAAGGTTAGGGTTAGGTTTAGGGGTTAGGGAAAATAGGGTTAAAGTTTGCACATGTTTGTGCATGCTTGCATTGCATGTGTGTGTGTGTGTGTGTGTGTGTGTGTGTGTGTGTGTGTGTGTGTGTGTGTGTGTGTGTGTGTGTGTGTGTGTGTGTGTGTGTGTGTGTGTGTGTGTGTGTGTGTGTGTGTGTGTGTGTGTGTGTTTTTATGTGTGCGTGTGTGTTTGTGTGTATGTGTGCATGTGTGTTGGTGCCCTCTGTGTTTGCATGTTTGAGGGAGACTGAGAGTAGGGGGACTGGGATAGGAGAGACTGAGGATAGAGACTAAAGCAAAGGGGAGATTAAGGGTAGGGCAGACTCAAGAGTAGGGGAAACTGTGGATAGGGAGACTGAGGGTAGGGAGACTGAGGCTAGGGAGACTGAGGATAGGGGAGACTGAGGGTAGGGCAGCAGACTAAGGGTAGGGGAAACTGTGGATAGGGGAGACTGAGGGTAGGGGAGACTGGAGGCAAGGGGAGACTGATGATAGGGGGAGACTGCGGGTAGGGGAGGCTGAGGGTAGGGGAGACTGATGATAGGAAGACTGAGGGTAGGAGGAAGACTGAGGGTAGGGGAGACTGAGGATAGGGGAGACTGAGGGTAGTGGAGTCTGAGGGTAGGGGAGACTGAGGATAGGGGAGACTGAGGTAGCAGAGTCTGAGGGTAGGGGAGACAAAGGTAGGGGAGATTGAGTGTAGGGGAAACTGAGGATAGGCGAGACTGAGGGTAGGGGAGACTGAGGATAGGGACAACTGAGGGTAGGGGAGACTGGAGGGATAGGGCGTGACTAAGGGTAGGGGAAACTGTGGATAGGGGAGACTGAGGGTAGGGGAGACTGAGGGTAGGGGAGACTGATGATAGGAGAGACTGAGGGTAGGGAAGACTGAGGGTAGGGGAGACTGAGGATAGGGGAGACTGAGGATAGGGGAGACTGAGGGTAGCAGAGTCTGAGGGTAGGGGAGACAAAGGGTAGGGGAGACTGAGTGTAGGGGAAACTGAGGATAGGCGAGACTGAGGGTAGGGGAGACTGAGGATAGAGGAGACTGAGTGTAGGGGACACTGAGGATAGGGAGACTGAGGGTAGGGGAGACTGAGGCAAGGGGAGACTGATGATAGGGGAGACTGGGGGTAGGGGAGACTGATGATAGGAGAGACTGAGGGTAGGGAAGACTGAGGGTAGGGGAGACTGAGGATAGGGGAGACTGAGGGTAGCGGAGTCTGAGGGTAGGGGAGACTGAGGATAGGGGAGACTGAGGGTAGGGGAGACTGAGGATAGGGAAGACTGAGGATAGGGGAGACTGAGGGTAGGGGTGACTGAGGCTAGGCGAGACTGAGGGTAGACTGGGGAGACTGAGGATAGGGAAGACTGAGGATAGGGGAGACTGAGGGTAGGGGTGACTGAGGATAGGCGAGACTGAGGGTAGACTGGGGAGACTGAGGATAGGCGAGACTGAGGTTAGACTGAGGAGACTGAGGGTAGACTGGGGAGACTGAGGATATGGGAGACTGAGGATAGGGGGAGACTGAGGGTAGACTGGGGAGACTGGGGGGAGACTGAGGATAGGGGAGACTGAGGGTAGACTGGGGAGACTGAGGGTGAAGGGTTAGAACTTGAAGGAGAAAAGAAAGCGAGAGGGACTGGGTAAGGGTCACGTGTAGAGGAAGGGGAGGACACCTTTAGAGAGATGGATCACATTGGGCTGTTGATGGAGGGATGGAAGAGGAAAAGAGGTAGGACAGAGGTAGGACAGAAGGAGATGTACAGTATATATATAATATACTAAATAACATCTGGTAAGACACAAAGAGAAGAATGATTCATCTCGGTTTTCATCGCTTCCCATACTGTAAGCACGCAAATGGACCAACACACACACACACAAGCACACACACAGTCAGGGTTGTGGATCAGCGTACAACAAGGTTAATGAAGTGTCTAATGCAGTGGCAGGGCTTGACACTCATCCCTCCTAACAGGCCTCTGGATGACACTCGCTTCTCTTCCAAACACTCATCTCACTGACAGTTGGTCTCCAATAAGGCTTTCTCTCTCTCTCGCTCTCTGTCTATCTCTCTCTCCTCTTCTATCTGTCTCTCTCTCTTTTCCACCACTCTCTCCCCCAGTTGGTCTCTAATAAGTCTCTCTCTCTCTCTCTCTCTCTCTCTCTCTCTCTCTCTCTCTCTCTCTCTCTCTCTCTCTCTCTCTCTCTCTCTCTCTCTCTCTCTCTCTCTCATCTCTCTCTCTCTCTCTCTCTCTCTCTCTCTCTCTCTCTCTCTCTCTCTGTCTATCTCTCTCTCTATCTGTCTCTCTCTGTCTCTTTTCCACCACTCTCCCCCTCCATCTCTCTCTCTTCCACTCTCTCTGTCTGTCTCTCCCCACCCCCCCCCTTTCTCTTTCTATAGCCCTTTAGACAGTCTCTCTTTTTCTCCTCTTTTCTCTCTATTCCACGGGGGACCAGTACGAAAAAACTATTAAAATGTATGCACTCACTACTGTAAGTCGCTCTGTTATAAGAGCTTCTGGTAAAACTAAAATGTAAATGTAGAATGTCTCTCCTCAGTGCCTCAGTCCTTCCTTCCCCTGCTCTACCTTGGGTTCTCCAGCTCTGCTATATTTATCTGAATCTGGGTCTCGGTCTGAGTCAGTGTCTACTGTATAGTGTTGTGTTATGCCTGTAGCACAGCTCCCATCCCTGGGGAAGATGAGGATAGTTTCCTGCTCTGTTCTGTTTCTGTTGGGCTGTCTGCATTTTATTTTAGGTCCGACCGGTGCTGTTCTGCCTGCTGTGGCTGTTTTACTGCATAATTAGGCTGTGGTACAGGGCTGGCTGTAGCGACGTGGAATTGACAGTTTGAGCACGTCCCTGTCTTGCCTCTACTTCTCTCTATAAGAAGTCCCTGTCTGTGTGTGTGTGTGTGTGTGTGTGTGTGTGTGTGTGTGTGTGTGTGTGTGTGTGTGTGTGTGTGTGTGTGTGTGTGTGTGTGTGTGTGTGTGTGTGTGTGTGTGTGTGTGTGTGTGTGTGTGTGTGTGACCAGACCCCGCTGGTGAGTGGAAAGTGAGCTGGATGTGAGCTGCACTCCAGGTCCCTAGTTAGAGAGTGGCTGGTGAGATATCAGATTCCTAGAGGGTGAAGTCAGGTCCCAGCTAGAGTGTGGCTGAATGTGAGGTGGAGTCTGGTGGCTGAATGTGATGCGGGTTACGTCCTAGCTAGAAGTGGCTGAATGTGAGGTGGCTGAGTGTGATCTGGAGGGTCCCTAGCTAGAGAGTGGCTGAATGTGATCTGGAGTTACGGTCCTAGCTAGAGAGTGGCTGAATGTGAGGTGGAGTCAGATCCCTAGCTAGAGTGGCTGAATGTGAGGTGGAATTCGTCCCTAGCTAGAGAGTGGCTGGAATATTGGTGATCTGGAGTTAGCTAGCTGAGAGTGGCTGAATGTGATCTGAGTTCGGGCTGTCTGGTCCCTAGCCTGTGTAGAGAGTGGCTGAATGTGATCTGGAGTTACGTCCCTAGCTAGAGAGTGGCGTGAATGTGAGGTGGAGTCTGGTCCCTAGCTAGAGAGTGGCTGAGTGTGATCTGGAGTTAAGTCATTTACATACATTTACATTTAGTCGACGGGCAGCTCTTATCCAGAGCGACTTTACAAATTGGTGCATTCACCTTATGACATCCAGTGGGACAGCTCACTTAACAATAGTGCATCTAAAACTTAGGGGGGTGGGGGGTGAGAGGGATTACTTAACCTATCCTAGGTATTCCTTAAAGAGGTGGGGTTTCAGGTGTCTCCGGAAGGTGGTGATTGGACTCACGCGTCCTGGCGTCGTGAGGGAGTTTGTTCCACCATTGGGGGCCAGGGCAGCGAACAGTTTTTGACTGGGCTGAGCGGGAGCTGTACTTCCTCAGTGGTAGGGAGGTCGAGCAGGCCAGAGGTGGATGAACGCAGTGCCCTTGTTTGGGTGTAGGGCCTGATCAGAGCCTGGAGGTACTGAGGTGCTGTTCCCCTCACAGCTCCCGTAGGCAAGCACCATGCAGTGCTTACCTCTAGCCAGGATGCGAGCTTCAACTGAAGCCAGTGGAGAGAACGGAGGAGCGGGGTGACGTGGAGAGAACTTGGGAAGGTTGAACACCAGACGGGCTGCGGCGTTCTGGATGAGTTGAAGGGGTTTAATGGCACAGGCAGGAGCCCAGCCAACAGCGAGTTGCAGTAATCCAGACGGGAGATGACAAGTGCCTGATTAGGACCTGCGCCGCTTCCTGTGTGAGGCAGGGTCGTACTCTGCGGATGTTGTAGAGCATGAACCTACAGGAACGGGCCACCGCCTTGATGTTAGTTGAGAACGACAGGGTGTTGTCCAGGATCACACCAAGGTTCTTGGCGCTCTGGGAGGAGGACACAGTGGAGTTGTCAACCGTGATGGCGAGATCATGGAACGGGCAGTCCTTCCCCGGGAGGAAGAGCAGCCCGTCTTGCCGAGGTTCAGCTTGAGGTGGTGATCCGTCATCCACACTGATATGTCTGCCAGACATGCAGAGATGCGATTCGCCACCTGGTCATCAGAAGGGGGAAAGGAGAAGATTAATTGTGTGTCGTCTGCATAGCAATGATAAGAGAGACCATGTGAGGTTATGACAGAGCCAAGTGACTTGGTGTATAGCGAGAATAGGAGAGGGCCAAGAACAGAGCCCTGGGGGACACCAGTGGTGAGAGCGCGTGGTGAGGAGACAGATTCTCGCCACGCCACCTGGTAGGAGCGACCTGTCAGGTAGGACGCAATCCAAGCGTGGGCCGCGCCGGAGATGCCCAACTCGGAGAGGGTGGAGAGGAGGATCTGATGGTTCACAGTATCGAAGGCAGCCGATAGATCTAGAAGGATGAGAGCAGAGGAGAGAGAGTTAGCTTTAGCAGTGCGGAGCGCTCCGTGATACAGAGGAGAGCAGTCTCAGTTGAATGACTAGTCTTGAAACCTGACTGATTTGGATCAAGAAGGTCATTCAGAGAGAGATAGCGGGAGAGCTGGCCAAGGACGGCACGTTCAAGAGTTTTGGAGAGAAAAGAAAGAAGGGATACTGGTCTGTAATTGTTGACATCGGAGGGATCGAGTGTAGGTTTTTTCAGAAGGGGTGCAACTCTCGCTCTCTTGAAGACGGAAGGGACGTAGCCAACGGTCAGGGATGAGTTGATGAGCGAGGTGAGGTAAGGGAGAAGGTCTCCGGAAATGGTCTGGAGAAGAGAGGAGGGGATAGGGTCAAGCGGGCAGGTTGTTGGGCGGCCGGTCATTCACAAGACGCGAGATTTCATCTGGAGAGAGAGGGGAGAAAGAGGTCAGAGCATAGGGTAGGGCAGTGTGAGCAGAACCAGCGGTGTCGTTTGACTTAGCAAACGAGGATCGGATGTCGTCGACCTTCTTTTTCAAAATGGTTGACGAAGTCATCTGCAGAGAGGGAGGAGGGGGGGAGGGGGCGGAGGATTCAGGAGGGAGGAGAAGGTGGCAAAGAGCTTCCTAGGGTTAGAGGCAGAAGCTTGGAATTTAGCGTGGTAGAAAGTGGCTTTAGCAGCAGAGACAGAGGAGGAAAATGTAGAGAGGAGGGTGTGAAAGGATGCCAGGTCCGCAGGGAGGCGAGTTTTCCCTCCATTTCCGCTCGGCTGCCCGGAGCCCTGTTCTGTGAGCTCGCAATGAGTCATCGAGCCACGGAGCGGGAGGGGAGGACCGAGCCGGCCTGGAGGATAGGGACATAGAGAGTCAAGGGATGCAGAGAGGGAGGGAGAGGAGGGTTGAGGAGGCAGAATCAGGAGATAGGTGGGAGAAGGTTTGAGCGGAGGGAAGAGATGATAGATGGAAGAGGAGAGAGAGCGGGGGAGAGAGAGCGAAGGTTGGGACGGGCGCGATACCATCCGAGTAGGGGCAGTGTGGGAGGTGTTGGATGAGAGCGAGAGGGAAAAGGATACAAGGCAGTGGTCGGAGACTTGGAGGGGAGTTGCAATGAGGTTAGTGGAAGAACAGCATCTAGTAAAGATGAGGTCGAGCGTATTGCCTGCCTTGTGAGTAGGGGGGAAGGTGAGAGGGTGAGGTCAAAAGAGGAGAGGAGTGGAAAGAAGGAGGCAGAGAGGAAAGAGTCAAAGGTAGACGTGGGGAGGTTAAAGTCGCCCAGAACTGTGAGAGGTGAGCCGTCCTCAGGAAAGGAGCTTATCAAGGCATCAAGCTCATTGATGAACTCTCCGAGGGAACCTGGAGGGCGATAAATGATAAGGATGTTAAGCTTGAAAGGGCTAGTGACTGTGACAGCATGGAATTCAAAGGAGGCGATAGACAGATGGGTAAGGGGAGAAAGAGAGAATGACCACTTGGGAGAGATGAGATCCCGGTGCCACCACCCCGCT